>NW_019154094.1:6479517-6642451 GCF_002288905.1 Enhydra lutris kenyoni | reverse complement strand
TTTTTTTAAAGATTTTATTTATTTATTTGACAGAGAGAAATCACAAGTAAGCAGAGAGGCAGGCAGAGAGAGAGGAGGAAGCAGGCTCCCCGCTGAGCAGAAAGCCCGATGCAGGGCTCGAACCCAGGACCTGGGATCATGACCTGAGCTGAAGGCAGCGGCTTAACCCACTGAGCCACCCAGGCGCCCCTCTTCTGATGGTTTTTCCTGTTTTAGAATTTCATATAAATGAAATCACATAGTGCGTACTCTTACGTAAGGCTTCTTCCACTCAGCATGGTTTTGAAATTCAGCCATTACATAAAAGCAGTTGTTTGTTCCTTTTTATTGCTGAGTAGTATTCCATTGTATGGATGGACTGTAATTTTCATTGATATATTCATCTGTTGATAGATGTCTGGGCTGTTTCCTATTTGTAGTTATTAAGAATAGAGTTGCCCAGCAAAGGAAACAGTCCATAAAACAAAGAGGCAACCCATGTAATGGGAGAAGATACTTGCAAATGACACTACAGACAAAGGGCTGATATCCAAGATCTATAAGGAACTCCTCAAACCCAACACCCAAAAACCAGATAATCATGTCCAAAAATGGGCAGAAGACATGAACAGACATTTCTCCAAAGAAGACCTACAAATGGCTAACAGACACATGAAAAAGTGTTCATCAGCACTAGCCATCAGGGAGATTCAAATCAAAACCACATTGAGATACCACCTTACACCAGTTAGAATGGCCAAAATTAACAAGACAGTAAACAATGTGTGTTGGAGAGGATATGGAGAAAGGGGAACCCTCTTACACTATTGGTGGGAATGCAAGTTGGAGGAGCCAATTTGAAAAACAGTGTGGAGATTCCTCAAAAAATTAAAAATAGAGCTACCCTACGACCCTGCAATTGCATAACAGGGTATTTATCCCAAAGATACAGATGTACGGAAAAGAAGGGCCATCTGTACCCCAATGTTCATAGCAGCAATGGCCACAATCACCAAACTATGGAAAGAGCCAATATGTCCTTCAACAGATGAATGGGTAAAGAAGATGTGGTCCATACATACAATGGAATATTATGCAGCCATCAGAAAGAATGAATACCCAACTTTTGTGTCAACATGGACGGGACTGGAGGAGATTATGCTGAGTGAAATAAGTCAAGCAGAGAGAGTCAATTATCATATGGTTTCACTTACTTGTGGGGCATAAGGAATAACATGGAGGACATTAGGAGAAGGAAAGGAAAAGTGAATTGGGGGAACTTGGAGGGGGAGATGAAGCATAAGAGACTATGGACTCTGAGAAACAAACAGGGTTTTGGAGGGGAGAGGGGTGGGGGAATGGGTGAACCTGGTGGTGGGTATTATGGAGGGCACATGGAGCACTGGGTGTGGTGCATAAACAATGAATCTTGGAACACTGAAAAAAAATTAAAATGTTAAAAAAAAAGAATAGAGTTGCCCATTGTCAGCTACCATTTGAAAAAAAAAAGAATATTGTTGCTGTGAACATTCTTTTTTTTTAAATATTTTTTTTTTAAGATTTTTACTCATTTATTTGTCAGAGAGAGTGAGTACATGCAGACAGAGTGGCAGGCAGAGGCAGAGGGAGAAGCAGGCTCCCTGATGAGCAAGGAGCCCGATGCGGGACTCGATCCCAGGATGCCGGGATCATGACCTGAGCCGAAGGCAGCCGCCCAACCAACTGAGCCACCCAGGCGTCCCTGTTGCTGTGAACATTCTTGAACAAATCTGTGTAGATGTATGTTTTCATTTTCTTTTTTCTTTCTTTTTAAATTATTATATTTTTAAAGATTTTATTTATGTATTTGACACACAGAGAAAGAGACAGTGAGAGAGGGGACACAAGCAGGGGGAGTGGGTGAGGGAGAAGCAGGCTCCCCGCTGAGCAGGGAGCCGGACGTGGGGCTCGATTCCAGGACCCTGGGATCATGAATGACCTGAGCTGAAGGCAGACGCTTAATGACTGAGCCACACGGGCACCCCCTTTTTAAAATTTTTATCAAAGATTTTATTTATTTATGTGATAGAGAGATAGAGAGCATAAGTAGGCAGAGCGGCAGGCAGAGGGAGAGGGAGAAGCAGGGAGCCCAATGTGGGACTTGAACCCTTGGATCATGACCTGAGCTGAAGCAGACACTTAACCAACTGAGCCACCCAGGTGCCCCTGTTTTAATTTTCTCGGCTACATACCCAGTGGTAGAATTAAATTTGTCTTTTTCTTTCTCTGGCTTGTGAGCTTTTTCGGGGCTGATTCATTTAGTCTCTAGCTCCAAGCCCAGTGCCTTGGTACATCATGGGTTCTCCATAGACATTTGTTGAAATGAAACATAATTCAAGCATGACATAATTTTCTCATCTTCTATATAACATGCACCTCCCATTTAGCACACTATGGGCCCAGTAACATATGAGCATTGTTTCTTTTAATCTTCCAATGAGCCTCTGAGCTAAGAATTCTTCCACATTGCAAGTTAAGAAACAGGCCAAGAGAATCTAGGTGAGCTGTTGGAGGTCACAACATAGGTGAGGGGAAGAGACAGAATTAGAAAGTGACAGTGTGGGAAGCATATTCCTCTATACTATTTTGCTTCTCTGAAGGTCTCAGCTCCTTTAGCTGGAACCCTGGGAGGAACTGTTCCAGTTCACCCTTTGTCTACTCCCAAAGACTAGGCAAGGTAGGCTCTCTCTCTTCCCTCTATTCCTGTTAGTCATGAATACATTTTCTGGTGGAACTCCAGATCTCACATCCCTTGACAGAGGCCCACACTGCAGTTTCCAGATGGGAAGCATATAGTTTACCTCAAAATGCCAAGTGTCAGCAGGTAAATGTGGACAAACAAGTGGACCGGAGAGTCTACCCCAGTGCAACCATCGCAGTGGAGACGGGTTTAGGCGAGACTCATGAATGGTTGTGAAATCTAAGGGATAATTTTTTTTTAAAGATTTTATTTATTTATTTGACAGACAGAGATTACAAGTAGGCAGAGAGGCAGTCAGAGAGAGGAGGAAGCAGGCTCCCTGCTGAGCAGAGAGCCCGATGCGGGGCTCGATCCCAGGACCCTGAGATCATGACCTGAGAAGAAGGCGAAGGCTTTAACCCACTGAGCCACCCAGGCGCCCCTCTAAGGGATAATTTTGACGAGAGGCAGGATGTCAGCGTGTTTCAAGTGTCTCTCCACAGATTGCTTATTGGTTCCAAGGGGAAAATATGGTAACAATGCACTGGAAAAATCAGAAAACACCATGACTCGCTGATTAAAATTCACGTCACTAGTGAGGGGCAGATGGACACCCCATGCCTTTTGGTATGATGTCCTGAGAAGGACACACGCTCACTCCCACAGTATTCCAGACTGAATCTAACCATGAGAAAACATCAGATGCCCAAAGGAGATATAGTCTTAAAAAAAAAAGGCTGTCTGTATTCTTCAAAAGTGTTAATGTCATAAAATACACACACACACACACACACACACACACAGAGGCTGTGAAGATGTTCTGCATTAATGGAAACTAAAGAGCCATAACAGCTGAATGTGTTATTCGATCCCGCTCTGGATCCTGTTCAGGAGGAGAAAAAAAAAAACATAATTGAGTCAAGTGACAAAATTGGAATATGGATGGTAGATGAGGTCAAACTCCTGAGTCAAGTTTAATTTTTTTTTAAGATTTTATTTATTTATTTATTTATTTGAGAGTGTGAGCAAACATGAGCCAGATGGGAGGGGCAGAGGGAGAAGCAGGCTCCCTGCTGAGCAGGGAGCCCAACAAGGTCTGGGTTGGCCGGGAGCTCAGGACTCCATCCCAGGCCCCTGGGATTGTGACCTGAGCCGAAGGCAGATGCTTAACCAACTGAGTCATCCAGACACCTCAGGGTCCGTTTAAATTTACTGAGTTGATATCTGTATTGTAGCTATAAGATAGATTTTTATTATTAAGAACACACACTGAAGTATTTAGGGGTCAAAAGCCACCATGTATGTGATCTACACTCTAATGGCTCCAAAAATATCTGTGTTTGGTGTGTGTGCAGTACTTACAGCCACAGGGCAAGGCACTGAGAAGAGGTGAATCTTGGTAAAGGATATATGAAAGAGATAGGTACTATTTTTATGCTTGCATATTTTCAACACGTTTGAAATGATTTCCAAACAAAAGGTTTAGAAAATGCTCCCCTGCAAAGTCCCTGGAATCCCGGTCAGTGTGACTGTGCCCACAAGAACTCCATGGACGTGAGCATCTCTTTCCTAAGTAGGTTCGTCTGTCCCAAGCTGCCAAATGTGTGATCCCAAGCTAAGTGAAAAAGTGCCAAGGAGCTAAGGCAGGCATCTTCTAAAACAGTCCCTTCATCTTTGTCCCCTGTCAGAACATCTTACCTAGAGCAGGCTCTCACCAGAGGTTTGTTAAAGCAGGCAGAGTTGCTTTCCGGCTTCTGAGGGATGATGGTGAGCTCTGAATAGGTCCGAGATCTGGGTCCTGCCTCCCTGTCTCCCACTGATCTGCTGTATAACGTCAGCCTCCTTATCAGTGGGGTGATGGGTTTGGACCAGAGCAGAGGTTGCAAGTTGGCAACTCAAGAGCCACCAGTCCACAGATATATTTGTCCTCCACGATGGTTTTTTTTTAAGATTTTATTTATTTATTTATTTGACAGAGAGAGAGATCACAAGTAGGCAGAGAGGTAAGCAGAGAGGGGGGGGGGAGCAGGCTCCCTGCTGATCGGAGAGCCTGATGCGGGGCTCGATCCCAGGACCTGAGATCATGACCTGAACCAAAGGAAGAGGCTTAACCCACTGAGCCACCCAGGTGCTCCTCGATGGTTTATTTTAATTAATTAATTAATGTTTAGATATTTTATTTGGGGGGGGTTGAGGGAGGGCCAGCAGAGACCCTGACCCGGGGCTCTCTCCCATGACCCCTGAGATCATGATCCTTAGCTGAAACCAAGAGTCTGATGGTCAACTGACTGACCATCCAGGTGCCCCCTGCCCCTCTTTTATATTATAACCAATCAGCTTTCTCATTTACAGTGTCTGCTTGGCCTTTGGACTGGAAGATCTCAAAGGACTGCCCAGTTCCCACCTTCTTTTACCATGTCCCCTTCTCTTTAGGGAGTTCAGATGATGAACAAGAGGTTGGATGGAGTGAAGAGTGAAGTAAAGAAGAATAACGGAATCAAAGTGAGAGCTGCCCCAAGTACATTGGGTTACAAAGGGCCAGACTGTGGTTCAAGACATTGATGTATCCAGTGGAGCCCTAGATGGGGTGGGATGCTTGGAGTCAGTTCAGAAGTAACCAGAAGGTTTTATTGGGACTGAGGGATCAGGACAGAGGATGGAAGAAGGATTGAGGGAAAGCCAGGTATCTGGAGAGACTGCCAAGTGCCGGCAACTGAGGTCATTACTGTGAGTAGTCTTGGGGTCATCGCCAAGAGCAGTTGTAATTTGCAGCCGGGAAGCGGATCCTGGAGAGAACAAGGAAAGAGAAAAAGTTTCAAAAATCAAGATGTAGTGGGAAGACTACTGAGCAAGGAATCAAAAGTTGTGGTTTTTAGTTCCAGATCTGCCACTTACTAATTGTGTGCTCTTGGGAGTATCACTCCACATCTCCGAATCTGTTTCCTCAACTTCAAAACATGGATGATAATGTAAGCCCTGCCTATCTTAGAGTTATAGAAAGGCTAACCTACAATGCCAGACAGCAAAGCCCTTAGCAACTGGGGAAGCACTATCCCAAAGTGAGATGAAATTTAGAAGGTGTAATTTAGTCTCAGAGTTCCGGAGCTTGAAGGGCCCTTTGAGGGTCTGCAACCCTCTCATTTAACAAACCATGAGTTTGAGGCCCCAAGAAGAAAAATTACATAGCACGTTTAGGTCAGAGGTGGGCATAGTGCTCCATTAGTTTTATTTCATTTTTTAAAAAGATTTTATTTTTTATCTGAGAGACAGAGAGCTAGCACATGAGCAGGGGGAGGGCAGAGGGAGAAGCAGACACCCCGCTGAGCAGTGAGCCTGATGTGATGAGATGCAGGGCTCCATCCCAGGACCCTGAGATCATGACCTGAGCCGAAGGCAGCTGCTTTAGTAATTGATCCACCCAGGCGCCGAGTTCCATTAGTTTTAGAGTAGAACCCCCTTTGAGCTCCCTCTAGGGATGGGTGAATGAAACTAACCAAAGGAAGAGGTAATAGGGACCTACTGGGGGAATTTGTATACAGGGAATGCCCCAGAAGTGTGTATTTCATCACATCCACTTGAAAGGGACAGGTCTTTGTAACTAGTCCTGTGGTTACAGGAACAAGGAAACACTTAGCAAACCTTGAAAGAAGTAGTCTTGTTTTGAAGGAAAGGAAGTCCCACAATGCACATTACGTAGCATGTACAACGGATGAAATCACTGTGAGAGTTGAAAAGACCATCTTGTTCTACTTCCCTTGATAAAGATGAGGAACCCGAGGCCCAGAGAGGTAAATGGGTTGCCCAAGGGCACACAGCTTGTTCATGGCAGAGTGGGGGCTGTAATGGGGTTTCTGAACTTATAGTCCAGGGCTTTTACTGTATGTGCCAGCTCAGATTGTATATGGCAGCATGTAAGAGAGACTAATGGTGGCTTACACCAATGGAGATTTATTGATTAATGACAGCTTTAAGAGATAGGGGTTACTTTTCTCACTTTATAGGAGGTCCAGAGGGGGACAATCAGATTAGTGTAGCATTTAAAGGATGCTAAGGACCTAGTCTCTTCCTATCTTCCTACTGCTTTAGCCCATGACTTTTGTCCTTACTGTTTTAAGATGGCCTGCATCACCTCTAGGCCTTGTGTCTGTATTCTATGCAGCTGAGTTTTTCTTTCCTTTTTTTTTTTTTAAAGTAGGCTCCACACTGGGCTTGAACTCCTGACCCTGAGATCAAGACCTGAGCTGAGATAAAAACTCGAACACTCAATCCACTGAGCCACCCAGGAGCCCCTGCATTTGTTTTTTTATAAAGACTTACCTGAAAGCTCCATCCAGTGAGGCACAGAGCCATCCCAACTGCAAGAGAGTCAGGGTAGGTAAGTATTTTAAGTGTCCAGGTACTAAAGTAGGAGGTAGCAGGGAGCTTTTTTTTAGCAGCAGACGTCTGCAGCATCAGTATGCTACACCATTTTATTTATTTGTTTGTTTGTTTATTATTTTAAGGTTTTTTAATTTTTATTTTTTTTAAAGATTTTATTTATTTCACAGAGAGTGATCACAAGTAGGCAGAGAGGCAGGCAGAGAGAGACGGGGAAGCAGCCTCCTTGCCGAGCAGAGAGCCAGATGCGGGGCTCGATCCCAGGACTTCGGGATCATGACCTGAGCCAAAGGCAGAGGCTCAACCCACTGAGCCACCCAGGCACCCCTATTTTAGTTTTTAAAGTAATCTCTACATCCAACATGGGTCTTGAACTTACAAACTTGAGATCAAGAGTCACATGCTCCTCTGACTGAGTCAGCCAGGCATCCCTATGCTACACCATTTTATTTTATTTGATCTTATCTTATTTTTTCTTATTTTATTTCTTTGACAAAAGCAGGAAGAGCAACAGAGGGAGAGGGAGAAGTAGGCTTCCCACTGAGCAGAGAGCCCGAATCGGGGCTTCATCCCAGGATCCTGCGATCACCACCCGAGCTGAAGGCAGACGCCTAACCAACTGAGCCACCTAGGCGCCTCGTACATTACATTACATCATTTTAAAATGAAAGAAAATCCTGCCTGAAGATCGGAAAATAGGTTCAAGTCTGGGTTCTGCCACTTTTTTGTGGGTCTTCATCATGTCTCAATTACCTCACTTGAAAAAGGTTTGGGCTTAATGACCCAAAAGATTCTTCTGGCTCTTAATTCTATGATCCTATTCTATTCAAATTCCAATCCATTTTCTTTTATTTCCCTCTCCCCATGGAATTCTTACATAAACATCATAAATTATGATAATAATTGGTATGTTAAAGTTGTGTATTTATCTGGCAAGTGTTGGTACCAGGAAATTTCAGCTAGAAATTCCTACCTTGAGAGCATCAAGATAACTCCATGAATGTATTTTCTTTCTTCTAAAGATTTTATTTACTTATTTGACAGAGAAAGACACAGCAAGAGAGGGAACACAAACAGGGGGAGTGGGAGAGGAAGAAGCAGGCTTCCCGTTGAGCAGGGAGCCCCATGCAGGGTTCGATCCCAGGGCCCTGGGATTATGACCCGAGCTGAAGGCAGATGCTTAATGATTGAGCCATCCAGGCACTCCCATAAATGTATTTCCTTCTAACTTTGTCAAGTTTTGGGGTGACTGGGTGGCTCAGTCAGTTAAGCATCCAACTCTTGATTTCGGCCCAGGTCATGACCTCGTGGTTGTGAGATTGAGCCTCGCATTGAGCTCTGTGCTGTATGTTGAGCCTGCTTAGGATTCTCTTCCTTCCCCTCTGTCCCTCGCCTCTGTGCTCTTTCTCTCTCTTAAAAAAAAAATAAGGAAATTTTATAATGTTTTTCTTTTTTTTTTTTAAAGATTTTATTTATTTATTTGACAGACAGAGATCACAAGTAGGCAGAGAGAGAGGAAGAAGCAGGCTCCCTACTGAGCAGAAGCCCGATGCAGGGCTCGATCCCAGGACCCTGGGATCATGACCCAAGCCGGAGGCAGAGGCTTTAACCCACTGAGCCACCCAGGTGCCCATTTTTCTTTTTTTAAAAAAAGATTTCATTTATTTATTTGACAGAGAGAGAAAAAGAGATCACAAGCAGGGGGAGTGGCAGAGGGAGAGGGAGGAGCAGGCTCCCCCACTGAGCAGGGAGCCCAGTGCAATGTGGGGCTCAATCCCAGGATCCTGGCATCATAACCTGAGCCGAAGGCAGAAACTTAACTGACTGAGCCACCCAGCACCCCTGTAATGTTTATCTATATAAGTCTTACAACTCTATTGTTAAGGTTAATTCCTAGGTACCATATTGATTTTATTTTTTCCAATCATATTTTATAGATGATTATTGGTATATAGAAATGCTATTCCTTCTTGTATATTACCCTTATATGGAATATCCTTGCTGAACTCTTATTAATTCTAATAGTTTGTAGCTCTCCCCCAATTTTCTATGTAGAAAATCGTATTACCTACACATTGGAATAGGCAGTGGTATGAGGAAGGTCCTGAGAAGGGACAGTTCAAGAAACAAGGAAGGCAGATGATGCTGTGCATAGTGAGATGTAAGGCAGAGGATGAGGGGAGCTGGAGACAGCATCATTGCACAGGGTCTTGAAAACCAAGGATTTTAATGCAATGGAAAGTCACTGAAGAAGTTTCTGTTAAAACTGGAGGGAAATCTCTATGGTAAGTCACTGGGTTCTGCTCATGTCTATGTCCTGGTCCTTGGTCAAAATTTGGATGAATAAATATAAAGCACACTTTTCATGTATAATAAATTCACTAGATCACCCTAAAATGCCTTATTATGAACTTGTAGAGCCTCAAAAATATATCCTTAGATATGGAACTCGATGTTTGCTAAGATCCTTTCCAACTCTGTTGCTGGGGTTCTATGCTTTCCATCCTGGGTATTCTGGCACTGGAGGAAGTGTTCTTATCCATTGGAGGTCGGGAAACAGAAGGGACTATACTTTGAGAAACAATCTATTAGGGCAGATCCACGTTTACATGAATGATTCCACATATGTGGTGAGTGCTGTACCAGAGAGGCATGTAGGGGGGTGCAGGAGGAGTGTATGAACTGGAGAGGGTGGTGTGTAAGTTGTGTAACTGGGACTGAAACAGGCGGGAGGGAGGGCTTGGAAGTAGCTGTGGCAGTATGCAGGAAAGAGAAAAGGGAATGAACCAGACAGCATCAGTGTTGGTGGAGAAGTTTCTGAGGCAGAAGGAGCATCTGGAAGGCCTGAGATGGGGAGAAGGGGGGAATAATTGAGAATGACTCTTGAGTGACTATCTTGGGATACGGGATACATATAACATGGTGACTTTATTAAAGAAGGAATGGAATATTCTAACATTTTTGAATTTTCCTAGTCATCTGACTTCTAAGGAGCTCAAAGCTAATTCCACTCTTGAAGCCTGGGACAGACATTGGGGCTGGTTACTCTAGGCAGCGAGAAGGATTAGAGTAACTTTTTAGCTCCCACCTGTATGTTTCCCTTAGAACAGCTAGGCTCCTGTTTGGACAAAAAGCTGTGGAAGTAATGTATGAAGTAATGCTAATTCATTAGGATAGGAAGTCTATTTTATTTACTTTTTAGTAAGTGACTATCACCGTGTGGTCCTTCCTGACGTGCTGGTACTCATTCAGTGTCTGTTGGATGAATGAATTCAAGCTTGTAATGGTAGTTCCCCTGCCCTGGAGTCCGCGTGAGAGAGGGGAAAAGCTTTGAGTTTGGTCCCACAACACCTGCCTTATGAATTGGTCTGTGACCTAGATCAGTCATTTCAGTTCTCTGTGACTGGCCTGAAGTTCTTTCCAGGGCTCCAAATTCATAGAACTATGCCTTTTCCACTTATCCTTCTACTCTTCATTCCTCTGTATTTGTATAAGCCATAAATACTCCTTCATAGTCATTATGAGCAGTACCCTAAATGCTAGGCACCAATCTAAGCACTTTATATATATCAACACATATGACCACCTAACAACCCTAATAAAGTAGGTTCCACTGCTATCTACTTTACAGTTGAGGAAAATGAGGAGCAGAGATATGAAATATCTCCTGCAAGCTCACATAACTTGTAAGTAGCAGTCCCCAGATTTGTACACAAGGACTCAGGGTCCAGAGTCCAAGTTTAACTACCTCACTCTGCTACTTCCAGGTCACCCTAATGGGGGCTATGACAGAGGCCGGTAACTGCATTATCTCACTTTTACTAAGGCAGCTGAACTTCCCCACGGTGACACACAAAGTAGCAGCGCTGACATCCAACCAGGGCTTTCGAGCAAGTGCAGTGTTCTTTCTAGAGCAGGTAACCGCCAGCTCTAGGGGTGGACTACATGGCCCCAAGGCCTGGTTGCCTGAGTTAAAGCACCACTCTGCTGATTGCTGGCTTGCCGGTCATTAGGTAAATTACCAAACTTCTGTGTTTGTTTCTCATCTGTAAAATGAGAATGGGAACATTAACACCAATTGTAGAGCATCCTTGTGGCAGCAAAAGGAGTTATTAGGTGTCACACACTTAAACGAGAGTGCCTGGACTATAAGTACTCAGTAGGCGTGAGCCATCACTTTTCCTTCTGGACCACTCCTAGCTAGCAAGCGTATAACGTGACCCAAACAGTAATTTTAAGTTTCCTAGTGGCTACATTTTAAAAAGCAAACAACAACAAAACAAAAAAACACCATAAAACTATTTTAAATGTGTTTTCTTTAATCAAATAGATCTAAAACGGTAATAACCAATTTTGCTATCAACTGTCGTTTATAATCAATATAAAATTATGAATGAGATCTATTTTTTGGTGCTAAGTCTCGGAAATCCGATGTGTACTCTACATCTACAGCACATTTCAACTTGAAACAGCCACGTCGCTTGTGACTGGTGGCAGCGCAGCCCTGGAGGGGCCCCACACCCGCGTCCCCGTCTCCCCACAACTCCTTCCCGCGACCAGCTGGCCCGCGCCCTAGGCCCCGCCCCGCGCCCCGCCCAGGTTACATCACAGAACCCGCAGGCCCTGCGGGCAGGGAGACCCGGGCCCCGGCCGCGTGTACCCGGCCGCTCGCATCCTCCCCGCTCCAGGCACCCAAGTTCTGAAAGGAAGCAACGTCCACTACAAAGCCCTGGCGGCGGTCGGTCTACCCGCCGTTCGCCCAGGCGCTAGCCGGCGGGAGGCGGGAGTCTGAAGCCCCCATGCGTACCTCGCCCCCAACGGCCCTCTGCTCGCGCCGCTACCATTGCGAGGTCGAGGCGGCGGGGTCGACGCCCATTGGCTTGCCTCAGCCCTCCGCCCGCCCCCTCGCCGCGTTTATTGGTCGGAGCAGCGGCGCCCGCGGGATAGGCGGTGGCGGCGCCCCTCCCTCGCGCCGGCCCTCAAGAGGGCGACGAGGAAGCGGCTGCCTCCCTGCGCCCCGCCCCACGGGCTTGCTCGGTGGCTCCGGCTCCTCCCGACTTCTCCCGGCTCCTCCCGGCTCCTCCCGGCCGTCTCCCGTCTCCCTCCGGCTTCGGCTCCGGCGCAGCGGCGGCGGGTAGGTGCAACGACAGGCGGGGCGCGATCTGAGGGGCGGCCTCCCCACTGTCCCGGGGGCTGCCCGAGCCGCGCCCCGCGGCCGCCCGGGACCCCTCAGGGCCCGCCCGAGGCTGGGAAGGGCGGTGGCCGCGGGCCTGCGGGACGCGGGGGCGGCCGGGCTGGGGGGCCTGCGGGCGTGATCTTCCGAGGCTTAGAGCGGCGATCCGGGGGCGCCTCGGGGCGGACGGGGCTGAGAGTACCGGGGTTTCAGGCGTCTGGAGCGTGGGGCCGAGAGGCATGCTTTGGGCTCGGGATGGGGTTGCGCTCGCGGAGCGAGGGTCGGCTGCGGTTTGGGGCCCTGGGTGGGGTTCGGGGGCGTAGAAAAACTCAAAGGTCCGTGAGACTTCAGGGGTCAGTTGAGGTGGGGTTGATGTGAGCTAGAGAGAGTGGCCAGTCTGGGGTTACGGGCGGGGCTGAGGGGCAGTCTGGAGAACCGGGCCCCAGCCTGGACTCTGCGCGCGTCCCCTCCCGCACTGCTGGGGGACTAGCGTGTGTCTGGCTGCGGGAGGGCAAAGCCGTCGCAGCAAGGGTGGGGATGGGAGGATTGGGACTGGGACCGGGAGGGGGCAGTTGGAAACGTTACCCAGAACCGAGATTGTGATTTAGCACTTGGACCAGGTTCTCCGCTGGTGTTGCCTGAGCCCTTTTTTGGTGAAATTACCCCGTGGGGGCGACTTTTTTTTGTTTGTTTGTTTGTTTGTTTGTTTTTGTTTTTGTTTTTGCTTCCACCCAGGAACGTGTAAAATAAATGCTTTTGCTACTTTAGGGAGGAGGCAGTCATTACCCTTAGGTTTGTGTTTTAGCACCCAGACCCGGTGTGAAAGGTGCTTCTCCTGAAGGTTAGTGTTACCCAGCTCTCTCCTGGAAACTCCCTTTCTCCTTTCCCTCCTCTGGTTCGGTTACACTATTGCTCCCCAGGGCCTCTCGATTCGCTCTCCAGGGCTGCATAGCATTGCAGTGTTTCTTGCTCTGTGTGTGTGTGTGTGTGTGTGTGTCTGTCTGTGTGTCTCCCGCCCATTTCCCTGCTGCTGCACTTTTGGCAACTGCCTCTGCTCTTTCCCAGGGATGGTTGTGGCATTGCATCAGGGGATATTTGTGCTTGTAATTTGCTCACTCAGCCCAGGAAGAGGGAGAATAGTATGCTGCAGAGATGGGAGGGGGGTACCGTCAGCTTGGCTGGGTAGGCAGAGAAATGGGTGTGGTGAGGGAATACAGCTGCTCTAGGCCTATAGGGTAACACTGCCCAGTCATCAGCTCAAAGAGATTCAAAGAGCAGCAGCAACAGCTATTTTTATAAATCAGTCCTGAATCCAAGCTGAGCACATGGATTTAGAGTGAACAGTTGTCATGCTCTAACTATTACCGGCTGGGTGTTTGGTAGACAACATTGGAGTTGCTAAGGGAGAGCTGTGCAGTGCAGCAGGTACTTACTTTACTTGCAACTTTTAAATTTTGCTCCTCTCACCTCTCTGAGACTGGATCTTTCTCTTCAGGGGGTGTCTTTCCAGTGCAGTGGGTTGATGGTCTAGACTACTCCTTTTCAAGTGAGATGTTCCTGTATCAGTGGTAGTCTTCCTCTCCAGTTCAGCTTAAAAATAATAAAGCTATCACCTTGTGAGCATTGAGCCATCTTCTAGGCACTAGCCGGAGGTATTTGTTTACAGATGGGGAAATTGAGACTGATAGAAGTAAGGGGTCACACAGATAGTTATGTGGCAGAACTGGCATCCACGTCAAGGTCTCTCTGGATTCCCCCCCAACCCCCCCACTAGTTTAGATACGTGAAATTTTTGGTTTATGCAAGGGTGACTCAAGCGCTTGAGAATTTATTCATGCAAAGTAATCTCACCAGAGACTGATAAACCAGGTACGAGTTTATTTACACCGAAAGTATAAAGTGCCACGTACACAATTGGAATTAATTATCCACTGGCTAGGACACCTCCTTTGTTTCTGGGCAGCCAAATCAGTAATAAAAAGGCAATTGATTATAGAATGGGAACTAAGGAACCTTGGATGTTCTTAGGGGATATTTTAGTCAAGTTACTGAATCCTAGTGAGTTTCCCTTCTTTTCCCATTGTATGAATAAATACATTAATGTGTGGCAGTGCTGGGAAGCTTCTAAAAACATTTTCCCACCCTGTCTCAGTGTCGTTGTTTTTTTAAGTCCTATCTTCCAATACTTACCATTTCAGCCTATTTAACCTGTGTTAAATTTCTCAAATTTACGAGTAAGTTTACGTTACATATTAAAAAGTCATTTTCCATTGTTTGCTGACAATGAAGGAAGCACCTGGATTCTTATGTCTAGGTGGCTTAGCTCTATTTTTTATTTTTCTTGAGGATATGAAAACTTTTTATTAATTGCTTACTCTGGCATTCAGGGGAAAGTAGGACAGGTTTCCCAAGCTTGCTTGAAATGGATTGAGATCTGGGAAAGAGGGGCGCCTGGGTGGCTCAGTGGGTTAAAGCCTCTGCCTTCGGCTCAGGTCATGATCCCAGGGTCCTGGGATCGAGCCCCGCATCGGGCTCTCTGCTCAGCGGGGAGCCTGCTTCTTCCTCTCTCTCTGTCTGCCTCTCTGCCTACTTGTGATCTCTCTCTCTCTCTCTTTTTAAAAAAAAAAATTTTTAAAAAAAAAAAAAAAAAAGAGATCTGGGAAAGATACTGCCTTGTGGTTTTAATTTTGGTTATAGGGTGGGGGTGTTTGTGGAAGTGAGTGTCCCCTTGTGTAAAGGGGAGTGTTTGTGTGATTTGAACCTCATCCCCATCAAGATAGGTGACTTAGCTTTAGTCAGTTTGTTCTTCCTGATTTAAATGTCTTGTTCATTTTCCCGATTGATCCATCTTTGTCTCTTGAAATTTTTGCTGTTGACCCTTCGAATTTAGGGCATCTTCCTCCTCCTCTTTCTCTTCCTTCTTCTCCTCCTCTTCCATTTTTCCCTTCTTTTTAAAATTACTGTTACTACTGTTTTTAATCTCTACCCCGCAACATGGGGCTCAAACCCAAGACCCTGAGATCAAGAGTTGCGTGTTCGGTCCACCAAATGAACCAGCCAGGTGCCCCCCTTTTTCTTTTTTTAAATATTAAGCATGGTTAGTTGATGTGTAGATTTTATTTTTCCTTAAAAAGCAAGAAAATCTGAGGAACATTTTGACCTAATGGAAGTCATCTGGTGGTTCATTTGATTTGATCAATTTGAAAAGGAAACCGAGTAAATATCACTCACTGATTTCACTTTGTTCTTCTAAATGGTACTTTTAGAACCAGGTTTCTGTAGATTACTGCTAGGAATGTGTTGAGGACAATTATGGTCAAGAAAGGGGTTAAAGCAAACTGATATATATGAGGGATCATATTCACTACCTTTTTAGAGCTTGCTGGGCTAATCTCTCGACACAGACCTAATGGGAATTGCTTTTGTATGTCATTAAATTTTTGATTAATTTATTTTTGAGAGAGAGAGCACGTGGAAGTGCGCGCATTGGGGGGCGGGGTGCAGAGGGAGAGGGAGAGAGAGAGTGTTTTAAGCAGACTCCAAGTTGAGTGCCAAGGGATCCAGGGCTTAGTCTCAGCACCCTGAGATCACAGCCTGAGCCCAAACTAAGAGTCCGAGGCTTAACTGGGGGCACCACCCGGGCGCCCCGTATGTCATTAAATTTTTGAGCTTGAAAGTCAATCCAGTTTACTTTGGCGTTTGTTTGTACAGTAGAAAAGTTAATCTTCCTTTTCTTTTTAATATATGGATATATTTTTAAGATCTTACCTATTTATTTGATGGAGAGTGACGCAGTGAGAGAGGGAACACAAGCTGGGGGAGTGGGAAAGGGAGAAGCAGGTTTCCTGCTGAGCTGGGATCCCGACTCTGTCTGGGCTCCATCCCAGGACCCCGGATCATGACCTGAGCAGAAGGCAGACACCCAACAACTGAGCCAGCCACCCAGGTGCCCCTGGGGGGAAAAATTATTTAACTAGTTAATTATTTATTTGAGAGAGAGAGAGAGCATGTGTCTGTAGGGGTGAGGGCGGGAGGGGGAGCAAGAGAGAGAGTGGGACTCTGTGCAGCTCTGTCTCACCACCCTGAGATCACAACCTGAGCTGAAACCAGGAGTCTGACTTTAAACCTACTGTACCTCCCAGGCACTTGAAAATGTTAATCTTCTCACCATAAAACCTTTCTTAGTGGTTTGCATGTATTTAAATTTCTTTTAAAATGTATTACTTTCCCTCTTTCTGACTTTACAATAAGACAGTTTAAAAAATAATTTATTTTGAAATAATTTTAGATTTAAAAAAGACTGTCAAGAGTGTACAGAACATCCATATAATCTTTATCTAGCTTTCCTTAAATTTAACATCTTCTGTAGTGAGACATTTATTAAAATTAAGACATCAATATTAGTTTAATATTATTTTAACTAAAATATAGGCTTTCTTCTCATTTCCCTAGTTTTTCCCTAGTGATACCCTTTTTCTATTACAGGATCTGATCCAGGATACCACATTACATTTAGGTGTCCTGTTTCCCTAGTTTCCGACAATCTGTGACAGTTTCTGAGTCTCTCCTTGCCTTTCTCTCCTTGACACCTTTGAAAAGTAGCAGTCAGTTATTTGTAGAATGTTCCTGAATTGGGTTTTCTGGTGTTTTGTCTTGATTAGCCTGAAGTGAGGCATTTTGGGGAGGAGTACCACAGAGATGGTATGTCCTTCTTGTCATGTCATACTGCATTTCAGGGGATACTTGATAGCAATGTGACTTATTACTGATGTTAACTTTGATAACTTGATTAAGGTAGTATCTGCCTGGTTTCACTAAAGTGACTATTTTTCCATTTCCTTACTTCATTTGTTAGAAACTAGAAATGAGTCGCCAGGTCAAGCCCATTTCTGGAGGAAGGGAAGTAAGCTCTACCTCCTGAAGGGATGAGTATCAAAGAATTTGTGAACCTGTGTTAGAATCACCCACAGTAATGAGTAAATTTTTTGGGGAGGTTCTGTGAGGCTACCCAAAGATCTGAGTTTCTTCCACGAATTTTAGCATTCATCGGTGAAATTTGCCTGCAGTGGCATTTACTGTGTAATTGTAGTGGTGATTTTCTGTTTCCCTCATTCCGTCTACATTATTTGGAATTCTTCTGAAGGGAAGATTTGTACACGGCCCTCCCCCCGGCAGTTTATTTACTTATTCATTTGTATCAGTATGGATTCATGAATACATATTTTTTCTTTCGGGATGTAATCCAAATACCATGCTTTGTTGCTTACATTCTTCTGGCTTTGGCCATTTGGTACTTAAGTTTTTTTTTGTTTTTTTTTTTTAAGATTTTATTTATTTATTTGACAGAGATAGAGATCACAAGTAGGCAGAGAGACAGGCAGAGAGAGAGGGGGAAGCAGGCTCCCAGCAGAGCAGAGAGCCCGATGCGGGGCTGGATCCCAGGACCCTGAGACCATCACCTGAGCTGAAGGCAGAGGCTTTACCCACTGAGCCACACAGGCGCCCCTGGTACTTAAGTTCTTTCTGTATGTCCTCCTTTTCTTTTTTTGGTGCTGCATGATGCTCCAGTCTCATCTTTGATTTTCCCTGCCGCAGCCCCCACAAAAATCAGCCATTTTCCCAAGGAGCCCTGGTTTCTTTTATTGGAGAAAAATATTTAGAAACCCAGATCTGGTTTCTAAATGAACTGGATGTACTCATTGCTGCTGGGCTATCACTGCTTCTAAATGTCTTAGAGGGCATACCTAGGAACTACATGTATGTATACTGCTTACAGTATCCATATACGTACATGTATACAGACCCAGGTACACGCACATGTATGTTTATTTCCGTATCTATCAGTATATAAATATGATGCGGTCGTACTGGTCTCTCTGACTCTAGTCCAGTACCACAAGTTCATTCTAGGGTTCCTCTCCTTGCTTATTTGTAACTCCCCCCCCCCCCGCCCGACAGAAACTTGGCTCTAGTTATTTATAATAGATTTACTTAACTGTTCAACCTCAGTGTATGTGTAAGGTAGGAAAATGGAGTTTTCATTATCATAATAAAGTCCATTTCCAAAGCAGTTTGCAGTTGTTACCTAATTTAAATTATACTCCTATAATATTGGTATTTTAAATGACTGTTTTTCAGCCTCAGTGGAGAGGTGATGTCATTTGCCCTTGGCCAAACAGGAAGTGAGCGACTGCAGCTGGAATCGATGACCTGTTCTCACTCCCAGGGCTAGCTTGATCCCAAGCAAAGCAGTCTCTCTCAAGTATCTTGACTAATAAGTCAGCCTTTGTCCCTTCTTGGTGGGTTTGCTCCTTTTAATTAAAGAAGTTCCTGGATTTTAGAATTTTTTTTTTTTAAACTTTGACAGTGTTGACAGCAGGAGTAATTTCTTTTCTGGACTTATTTTGTCCCACGTCAGTTTTTTCCAGACTAAACAGTTTTTTTCCCCCAGCCACCTCTTACTTAGGAAATGTGCTTTCTAAACCTTTTACTATGTTGGGCATCTCTTGTGAACATGCTACAGTTAGTCATTCTGTCAGATGTGGTCTGATCCAGATATTGTATTAGGCCCTGGAAAGGAAGTGATTAAGGAATTCAGAATGACCCCTTTCCACTTAGTTTCCACCCCTGCTGCTTTGAAATAATTTTTTTTCTTTCTTTCCATATCTACTTTTCAGTGTTGGTTTATACTTGTCTGGTAGTAAGCTCCCTTCTAGGTATTTTTCCTTAGAGTTGCTGTTAACCCATGTCTTTATTCTTGATTGGTTGATTTTCTCATTCTATGTGTTGGACTTGTTTACGCTCCTGTTCTCTTTCTGTAAGTCCAGTTTCTGTCCATAGTTCCAAAGGAGACTTTCTGAATCCTGATTCTATTATCCCGTGCCTTTGGTACCCTTCCTGTGTCTATAATTTAGATATGTTCTTCCTCTGTTTTGACTTGAGTTGATTAAGAAAACATTTGCCGAGAGAGTGCCAAGATCGGATCTTATATGTAATTAGAGATAAATTAGAGGTAAAAACTTAATACTTTATTTTCTCCTTACTTCTGACTTTTATTACCTTAGTATTTCCTAAGATTTTGGTTCTGGTTTTCTGCTATAGTTTATGTACAAAATTATAATTAAATATTTTACATCATTTTTTAAAAAAGATTTTGTTTTAATCTCTGTGCCCAACATGGGACCTGAACTCACCACCCCAAGATCAAGAATCACATGCTCTCGGGCAGCCTGCATTGCTCAGTCATTTAAGCATTGGATTCTTGATTTCAGCTCAAGTCATGATTCAGGGTGGTGAGAATGACCCCAGCGTTGGGCTGAGCTCCGCAGGGAGTCTGCTTGAGATTCTCTCCCTCTCTCTCTGCCCTTTCCCTGCACTACAGAGAGCTCATGCACCCTCTCTCTCAAATAAATAAATAAAATCTTGAAAAAGTCACATGCTCTATTGACTGAGCCAGCCAGGTGCCCCTAAAATATTTTACATCTTGAACTCTGAAGGCACAGCTAGTTTTTTTTTTTTTTTTTTTAAGATTTATTTGTTAATTTACAGAATGAAAAATTTAGGGGAGATTGTGGATAGTGGTGAGTGGGAATAGAAGTTAGAGACCCTTAAGAAAAATGTTGCGTCCTAAAGTAAGTCCTCTCTGAGCTCTTTTTTTGTTGAACTGCCTGAGATTCTTCTTTTTTTTTTTAGACTGTCTGAAATTCTTGATCAGATGTTCATTTGCGTTAATCCATGTTCTGTGTGAGGAATAGAAATACACTGGGAAGATTCAAGAGAGCTCTTACTCATCTTCTTATAGGTAGATCATATTTTCATCGGAATAGTTTGTACTGGAGTATAAATGTTTCTTTGGGTGACAGGTGATTTCTTCTTCTTTCCTTCTTTCCTCCCTCCCTCCCTTTTCCGTCCTTCCCTCTCTTTCTCTCTCTCTTCTTGACAGGTAAGTGATTTCTGAGTTTAGGGAGGAGTGGGAAAAGGGGGAGGGTGGGCAATAAAACAGACTTAGATATTTTCCCGTTAGTATCAGCTTTAGAAAGCCTTTCTGATCATTTTCTTAGCCTGGTCATATATTCCTCTTTGGTGTTTTCACCAGTATATATCTTTGGGTGTATGTTATTCCATATTAAAAAAAAAATAAACGTATAATTCACATACAATAAAATTTGCCATTTTAGAGTATACAATTCATTCTGGGTTTTGGTGTATTCACAGTGTTGTGTATCCATCACCACTGTAAAATTCCAGAACATTTGCATCATCCCGGAAAGAAATCCCAAACCCATTAGCAGACACTCCCATCCCCCACCCCTCCAATCTCTGGCAATGAGGAATCTAATTTCTGTTGATGGATTTGCCCATTCTGGACTATCCCATAAACGCAATCATATAATATACAGCCTTTTGTATCTGGCTTTTTTCATTAGCATATTTTTATTATTTATTTATTATTTATATTTATATTTTTATTTATTTATTTATTTATTTTTATTTATTTTTTTTTAGATTTTATTTATTTATTTGACAGACAGAGATCACAGGTAGGTAGAGAGGCAGCCAGAGAGAGAGGAAGGGAAGCAGGCTCCCCGCCGAGCAGAGAGCCCGATTCGGGGCTCAATCCCAGGACCCCGGGACCATGACCTGAGCCGAAGGCAGAGGCTTCAACCCACTGAGCCACCCAGGCGCCCCTATTTATTTATTATTTTTAAAAGATTTTATTTATTTGACAGGAGAGAGCAGGAGAGGGAACACAAGCAGGGGAAGAGGGGAGGGAGAAACAAGCCTCCCGCTGAGCAGAGAGGCGGCTGCGGGCTGGATCCCAGGATCCTGGGATCATGACCTGAGGCGAAGGCAGATGCTTAATGACCTCTCCCTCTAATGGGGCCACCCAGGCGCCCCATTAACATATTTAAAAAGTTTGTCTGGGGGCGCCTGGGTGGCTCAGTGGGTTAAAGCCTCTGCCTTCAACTCGGGTCGTGATCTCAGAGTCCTGGGATCGAGCCCCGCATCGGGCTCTCTGCTCAGCGGGGAGCTTGCTTCCCCCCTCTCTCTGCCTGCCTCTCTGCCTACTTGTGATCTCTCTCTCTCTCTGTCAAATAAATAAAATCTTTAAAAAAATAAATAAATAAATAAAAAGTTTGTGTGGTACTGTATATCAGTACTTCATTCCTTTTTCTTTTCTTTCTTTCTTTCTTTTTCTTTTTTTTTTTAAGATTTATTTGAGGGGCGCCTGGGTGGCTCAGTGGGTTAAGCCGCTGCCTTTGGCTCAGGTCATGATCTCAGGGTCCTGGGATCGAGCCCCGCATTGGGCTCTCTGCTCAGCGGGGAGCCTGCTTCCCTCCCCCAACCCCTCTCTGCCTACTTGTGATCTCTGTCTGTCAAATAAATAAATAAAATCTTAAAAAAAAAAAAAAAGATTTATTTGAGAGAGAGACAGTGCGTGTATGAGTGTGCAAGTGGGGAGGAGCAGAGGGAGAGAGAATCTTAAGCAGATTCCCTGGTGAACACGGAGCCCGACATGGGACTTGATCTTACAATCCTGAGTTCATAACCTGAGCCAAAATCAAGAATCAGATGCTCAACCAACTGAGCCACCCAGGCGCCCCTTCCTTTGGATTTCTGCATCATTTTTACTTCTGTATGCCTTTCCACTGGGTTGAGATCTTCTTGAAGAGTCTCTTGAAGTATTTCATTTCTTTTTCTCTATTACCAAATGTATACTCAGTTCACTGGTATAAAAATGCCATTGTAGTGGAATTCATTGTAGCATAATGTCATAGAAAATGGCACAGAGGGAAAGTGGAGTATTGTTAAGAATATTTTACCTAGGGGTGCATGGGTGGCTCAGTTGGGTAAATGACTACCTTTGGCTCAGGTCGTGATCCCGGAGCCCTGGGACTGAGTCCTGCATCGGGCTCCCAGCTCCATGGGGAGTCTGCTTCTCCCTCTGACCTTCTCCCCTCTCCTGCTCTCTCTCTCACTCTTTCTCTCTCTCTCTCAAATAAATGAATAAATAAATAATCTAAAAGAAAAGAATATTTTACCTATTATAAAATGTTTCCTAAGGTCCAAAAAGTTCAGTCATCTTACTTCTATGTGTCCTCTGTACACTTGTACACTTGCCTCTAATTACCCTTTTTTACTGGAACTCAGAATGGTGTGTGTTGGAATAGGAACCTTAATTTGATTTTATATATTCTCTAGGGAAATGTGTTCTGTCCTTATTCAAGAATAGTTCTTTGATGAACGTGGAGTACTTAAGATGCCTTTGGCTATGTTGGTTGTTAATTTTGTGTTCACATTATTTCGTGTGTAAACTTAAGTTCATTCATTTTCATTTTCCTCCTTATCACTAAATCACAGAGAGACAAGGGATGCAAAACATTGGCTGTCAAAGGGCAGGATCTGACCTGTTATTTTTTTACTGTTCTTTCTTTAGTCGACATGAATAAATGCTTTTTTTTTTTTTAAAGATTTTATTTATTTGACAGACAGAGATCACAAGTAGGCAGAGAAGCAGGCAGAGAAAGAGAGGGAAGCAGGCCCCCCGCCAAGCAGAGAGCCCGATGTGGGGCTCGATCTCAGGACCCTGAGATCATGACCTGAGCTGAAGGCAGAGGATTAATCCACTAAGCCACCCAGGCTCCCCGAAGAAATGCTTTTTAAAAGCGTCCTGTTCTTCAGAAAGAGGAGGAGTAGCAAACTGATATTATTATAAAATGATTTCTTGAAGAATGGATTCTCAGTGTAGAAGATTGGCAGTGGCAAAGGTAGTGGTGAATAATATATGTAAATTCTGGAGTCTTTGAAAATTTCTGTATCTGCTATTAAAAATTTAGTGCCATCAGCAATCAAGATAACTAGTTGGCTAGGCCAGATTCGAAATTTCTGAAAGTAGCCATAAGCTGCATGGTTGTGTGGTTGAGGAAACCAAGAATATGTAATTGCTCCTGTAATCCATTTCTTAGCACTAGTAGCAAAATACAGCGGTATAAGATATACCTGTATTATTAAGTCTGTCCTATTTAATTCAGCTCTAAGATGTGATCTGGTAGTGTCCTTCTATAACTTTGCCTATTTAAAGGGAAACCTTTAGGTCATTACTGAAGTCCATATTCCATTTTCCATGTTTGATCCTGCAGTTGCATTGCCCTATCTATTGTGAGCTTGATTTCATAATAGTAATTTTTGTATACCTCCTGTTTTTTGTAGGAAACTTTATTTATTTATTTTTTTAAAAAGATATTATTTATTTATTCAACAGAGAGAGAAAGATCACAAGTAGGCAGAGAGGCAGGCAGAGAGAGCGAGGAGGAAGCAGGATCCCTGCTGGCGCAGAGAGCCCGACGCGGGGCTCGATCCCAGGACCCTGAGATCATGACCCGAGCCGAAGGCAGAGGCTTAACCCACTGAGCCACCCAGGCGCCCCATGTAGGAAACTTTATTAAAATGAAAAATTTCACAGGGTGCCTGGGTGGCACAGTCAGTTAAGCGGCTGCCTTCAACTCAGGTCATGATCCAGGGTCCTGGGATCAAGCTCTGCATCGGGCTCCCTGCTCAGCGGAGAGCCTGCTTCTCCCTCTTCCTCTGTCTGCTGCTCTGCCTACTTGTGCTCTCTATCTCTCTGTCAAATAAATAAATAAAATCTTTAAAAAAAAATAAAATGTAAAATTTCAGATCCTTTACAGAAGTTGAGATTGGTTTAATGAAATGAACCCCAAGTACTGAACACTTCTCTTTGTTTTTTTATTTTATTTTTTGAGAGAGAACATGCACGTGTGCATGGTAGGGAGAGGAGAGGGGTAGAGGGAGAGAGAGAATCTTAAGTAGGCTCTATATGCACTGTAGAGCCCGATGCAGGGCTTGATCTTACAGCCTTGAGGTCATGATCTGACCCGAAGTCAGGAATCAGATGTATAACTGACTGAGCACCCAGGCACCCCAAGAACACTCATCTTTAATAATTATCAATCTGTGACCATTTTTTTTTTTTTTTTTTTTGAGGATTGTTTTAGGCAAGGTCACTTTCCCTTAGTGGGAAGATCAGGGGGGTCTTTTTATTTTTATTTTCATTTTTTAAGATTTTGTTTATTTAGGGGCACCTAGGTGGCTCAGTGGGTTAAAGCCTCTGCCTTCGGCTCAGGTCATAATCCCAGGGTCCTGGGATTGAGCCTCATATCGGGCTCCCTGCTCAGCAGGGAGCCTGCTTCCTTCTCTCTCTGCCTGCCTCTTTACCTGCTTGTGATTTCCGTCAAAATCTTAAAAAAAAAAAAAAGATTTTATTTATTTGTTGTCAGAGCACACAAGCAGGGGGGAGCAGCAGGCAGAGGGTGAAGCAGGCTCCCCACTGAGCAGGGAGCCCAGTGCAGGACTTGATCTCAGGATCCTGGGATCATGACCCAAGCCAAAGACAAATGCTTAACTGACTGAGCCACCCAGACATCCTGCCATGACCAGTTTGGATTCATCTGTGTCCTCTCTTATTTCCCAACCATTCTATACTGGATTATTTTGAAGAAGATCCAAGACACCATATCATCTGTAAATATCGTGGGATGTGTCTTAAAAGATAGTACTTGTGGTTTTTTTTTTTTTTTTTTTTAAAGATTTTATTTATTTATTTGTCAGAGAGAGAGAGGGAGAGAGAGCGAGCACAGGCAGACAGAATGGCAGGCAGAGGCAGAGGGAGAAGCAGGCTCCCTGACGAGCAAGGAGCCCGATGTGGGACTCGATCCCAGGACGCCGGGATCATGACCCGAGCCGAAGGCAGCTGCTTAACCAACTGAGCCACCCAGGCGTCCCAGTACTTGTGTTTTAAGTATAATCACAATCACTGGAGAACCTTTAAATATAAAAGTAGCCAGTTAATATTCAAAGTTTTCTGTTTCAGGGATTTTTTTATAGCTGTCAATTCGAATAGGATGCAAACAAGGTTGTCATTTGGTTGATAGGACTCTTCGGTCTCCATTTGTTTATTTATTTATTTATTTATATTTATATTTATATTTATATTTATTTGACAGAGATCCTAAGTAGACAGAGAGGCAGGCAGAGAGAAGGGGGGAAGCAGGCTCCCTGCTGAGCAGAGAGCCCGATGCGGGGCTCAATCCCAGGACTCTGGGATCATGATCTGAGCCAAAGGCAGAGGCTTTAACCCACTGAGCCACCCAGGTGCCCCTGATAGATTCTTTTTTAAAAAGCAGATGTATTGAGATATACTTTACACAACATAAAATTCACACTTCCATTGGTTTTTAGTATATTTCCTAAGTCATCACATCATCACTGCTACCTGATTTAAAAAAAAAAAAGATTTATTTATTTATTTTGGGGCAAAGGAGGAGAGGGAGAGGGAGAAACTCAAGCAGACTCTGTGCTGAGTGTGGAGCCTGACACAGGGCTCTATCTCACAACCCTTAAATCACAACCTGTGCCAAAACCAAGAGTCTTGACACTTAATTGCACCACCCAGGTGCCCCTTGGATTTGAACTTTAATTTTAAGTATTCTTTTTACTATGTTCAGTTTAATACCACAGATATTTATGTATCTTCTAGGTAAGTGCTGCAGATGATTTTTTTAAAGTAAGTTGTAAAATGGAAGAGAGGACACACACTATTTTAATAGTGTTATCATGATACAGACTGTAAATGCTCTACAAATTTGACTCTACCTTTTACGTAGTTTAAAGGTGCTTTGTTAGAGTGAATCATACCCAAGGATTCAGGTCTTTTTATTAATTTAATTAGAGCTGGATAGTTACCATTTATTCTTTTTTTTTTAAAGATTTTATTTATTTGAGAGAGAGCAGGGGGAGTGGTGGGTGGGGTGGGGTGGAAGGTGGGGAGGAGCAGTTGGAGAGAGGAAGCCGACTGCCTGCTGAGCGGGGAGTCTGATGCGGGGCACCATCTGGGACTTTGGGATCGTTACCCACGCCCAAGGCAGCTGCTTAACTGACTGAGAGCCACTCAGGAGCTCTTTAACTATTCTTTAAAGCAGTTCTTCGCATGCTTCTTTATTGCCTTTGAGACAGTAATGGGGAGATGGTGTTATCAGTCAGAAGCGTAAGGATGATAGATTTTAGGATTGAAAATATAAGCACTCTTAGAGCGGAACATAATAACTTTGTATTTTCAGTATTGTGTTGTGTTTTCAAAACTGCATTTTCAGAGACATGCACAATTGAGAGCCTTTCAAGCAGTCTAGACTGTGAAGAAAGTAGAAATTAGATGACTTGAGGGACACTTGGGTGGCTCAATCATTAAGCATCTGCCTTTGGCTCCGGTCATTATCCCAGAGTCCATGGATCCCATGTTGGGCTCCCTGCACCGCAAGAAGCCTGCTTCTCCCTCTCTCTGTCCCCCTGCTTGTGTTCCCTTTCTTGTTGTCTCTCTGTGTCAAATAAGTAACTAAAATATTAAAAAAAAAAAGGCGGGGGGGCGCCTGGGTGGCTCAGTGGGTTAAAGCCTCTGCCTTCGGCTCAGGTCATGGTCTCAGGGTCCTGGGATCGAGCTCCACGTTGGGCTTTCTCAGCGGGGAGCCTACTTCCCTTCCTCTCTCTCTGCCTGCTTCTCTGCCTACTTGTGATCTCTGTCAAATAAATAAAAATCTTTAAAAAAAAAAAAAGAAAAAAATTAGGTGACTTGAGGCACTGTTTAAGGAATTAGAGATGTTTCACTTGGTGAAGAAACAGGTGGGGCCAACTTTTATCAAATACATCAAGATCTGGCAAGTGAAAGAGAGATTAGTTTTAGTATTTTGTTGCTTTGGCATAACTAGTACCATCAAGTAGAAGTTAAAGAGAAAAATGGAGTGGAACTTTCTTAGATAACAGTGAGTTTCCTATGACTATTCATGTTAAAGTAGAGCCTGAGCAGTGTTCTAGAGATACTGAGAAGGTGGTTGGGTTGAGTGATCCTCAAGATATTGATAAATTGTTCTTGGTATTGGGTACAGATCCCTTTAAGAATTTAACCCACAGGGATGCCTGGCTGGCTCAGAGGATAGAACATGTGACTCTTGATCTTGGGGTTGTGAGTTGGAATCCCCACATTGAGTGTGGAGATTACTTGAAAAAAATAAAGAATCTAACTGACAGCAAAGACCCTGTCCCTAGAAAAAGCTTCTGGGCTTGTGTATGTGTATTTTATTCTCATCCTTGAAGAACACTTTCTCTGGGTATAGAGTCAGTATGTTTTCTTTCAGCACATTGACTTTATCATTCCACAATCTTCTGGCTTACATTATTGCTGTTGTGCCCTTAGCCTTGGTGTTCATTTCCCTCACGTATTCTGTAGCATTACTAGTTGTTGATTATCCCAAACTATGGTTGTAATTTGAGGGTCCTTGGTTTATGCAGATTAGGAGAACTTTGGGTGCCGTTGCACAGGAGGGGTATTCCATGGCCATAATTTCTCAGAAGTTTTTGGTCCTTTTGCCAGGCTTTTGTATCATCTCCTGTGGTTGTGGGAAATTTGGGCTTTGGTTTAGAGCTGGTTCACCTTGAGAGGTATAGTGGGGTGTCTCCATATAAGAAAGACAACCTTGGGAGGGCCCTGATTACTGTCCTGCTTGTCCTGTGTGGCCCTCGAACTGAAGCTCTAGATTAGGGGTTCTCAGATTTTAGTGTATGTATAAATCACGGGGTCTTGTGATGGAGATTCTGAAGGTTCAGAGTGCATTAGTTCGTTTTCAGCTCCTTTGGGTAAATACTGAAGAGCACAGTTGCTGGACTGGATGATAATGGTATGTTTGGTTTTGTAAGAAGCTGCCAGACTGTCCTCCAAGCTGTGCCATTTAGCATTCTCACCAGCCCTGAGTGAGAGTTCTTGGTGTGTCACATCCTTGTATGCATTTGGTGTTGTCAGTATTCTGGATTTTGGCCATTCTAGTAGATGAGTAGTGGTATCTCATTTTAATTTGCAGTTCCCTAATGACGTGTGATGTGGAGCATCTTTTCATACTCTTATTTGCCACTACCTATCTTCTTAGGTGAGGTGTTTTGTTCACATCTTTTGCCAGTCTCTTTTTTTTTTTTTTAGATTTTATTCATTTATTTGAGAGAGAGAGAGAGAGAGAGAGAAACAAATACAGATCAAGAGCAGGGAGCGATGATGGGCTTGATCTCAGGACTCTGGGAACATGACCTGAGCCAAAGGCAGATGCTTAACCCACTGAGCCACCCAGGTGCCCCCGGTCTCTC
The DNA here is from genome assembly GCF_002288905.1 of Enhydra lutris kenyoni. Lineage (NCBI taxonomy): Eukaryota > Metazoa > Chordata > Mammalia > Carnivora > Mustelidae > Enhydra > Enhydra lutris. The sequence continues at coordinate 6,614,003 of NW_019154094.1, read as the reverse complement.
TTTCTTACTGTTGACTTTTAAGAGTTCTTTGTACATTTTGGATACCAGTCCTTTATCAGACATGTGTTTTGTAAATACTTTTTTCCAGTCTGTGGCTTCTCCTTTCATTCTCTTAACAAGTATATTCTGCAAATCAGAAGTTTTAATTTTAGTAAAGTCCCAACTTACAAATTTATTTTTTTTTTAATGTATCATGTTTTTGGTGTTCTTCCTTAAGAAGTCATTGTCAAACTCAAGGTCACCTACCTTTTCTCCTAAGTTATCTTTCAGGAGTATTATTAATTTTGTGTTTTATATTTAGTTCTGTGGTCCATTATTCTTATGATCTTTTAATTTCTGTAGTTTCTTTTAATCTTCTGTAGTTTGGTTGATTCTCTAGGTTTTATTCTTTTTTTTTTTTTAAGATTTTATTTATTTTTTTGACAGAGAGAGAGATCACAAGTAGGCAGAGAGGCAGGCAGAGAGAGAGGAGGAACAGGCTCCCTGCTGAGCAGAGAGCCCGATGCGGGACTTGATTCCAGGACCCTGAGATCATGACCTGAGCCAAAGGCAGAGGCTTAACCCACTGAGCCACCCAGGCGACCTCTAGGTTTTATTCTGTAGCAGTTTTATCACTCATGAACACAAATGATAAGACTTTTTAGTAGGCAAGAAAGGTCAGCATAATACGTTGCCTTCTGTTATAGTGGTCCAAAGAAAATGTATTAGTAAATGTATGAGTGACTGATCCAGGTACTTTTCGATGATGGCACTATGTATTGTTTGCAGAGTTCGACTGCAGACTGACAATTGCTGAACCTATGTATATTAAAAGCTATATGATTGGAATTTTTTTAAAGATTTTTATATTTAGGTAATCTCTGTACCTCATGTGGGCCTTGAACTTATGACCCCGAGATCAGGAGTTGCATGCTCCTCCAGTTGAGCCAGCTAGGTGTCCCTTTATGATTGGAATTTTAAAGACCAGAGGTTTAAGAGAAGAGTATTTTGATTTTGAAGTAATTAACTCTTCATATGTCCATAGACTTTATGGACTATAAAGGATCAAAATAAGCATGGCTTGCTGTTATACTAAAGTTGATATCATGTGGGGTTTTTATCATTATCTAGTTAGTTCATGTTGTTTTGGCTCATAGCTCTGTACTTTTACTTTTATTATTCAGTCATGAAGTCTGTTGATTGGCTGTTAAGCTAACTTTCACTTCCATTATTAATCATGAAGTCTGCTTAAAGTAAGCTCCTAGATTTTCAGATCAGGTTCCATGCAGGGCAACTCAAGTCAAAAACCACAGCTGTTTTGTTGTTTTTGTTTTGTTTTGTTTCGTTTTGTTTTTAAATTTTATTTATTTATTTGATAGAGAGAGATCACAAGTAGGCAGAGAGGCAGGCAGAGAGAGAGAGGAAGGGAAGCAGGCTCCCTGCTGAGCAGAGCACCGGACACGGGGGCTCGATCCCAGGACTCTGGGATCATGACCCGAGCCGAAGGCAGCGGCTTAACCCACTGAGCCACCCAGGTGCCCCTGTTTTGTTGGTTTTAAACAAAGTGAACACAGGTCCCCATATACATTTTTTTCTTTTTCTTTTTTTTTTTTAAGATTTTATTTTATTTTACAATATTTATTTATTTATTAGAGAGAGAGAGCAGGGTGAGGGGCAGAGGGAGAGGGAAAGAATCTTGAGCAGACTCCCTGCTGAGTGGGATTCCAGTTCTGGGCTCGATCTCAAAACCCAGAGATCATGACCTGAGCCAAAGTCAAAAGCCGGATGCTCAACAAACTGAGCCACTCAGGCACCTCTAAAGATTTTATTTTTTTAGGTAGTCTCTGCACCCAATGTTGGAATTGAACCCACAACTCTGAGATCAAGAGTTGCAAGTATGGACTGAGCCAGCAGGTGCCCCCATTTTTTTCTTTTTAATTAATGAATTATGTAGGTCTTTCTGGTAAGAGACTGGCTATTGAATGACAGTTTTGTCAGATAAAAGGGATTATATGGTGGAGATGGTAACCAATCGTGACAGTTAATTATTTAAAAAAATTAAAAAAAAAAATTTTTTTTTAAAAGATTTTATTTATTTATTTGACAGAAATCACAAGCAGGCAGAGAGGCAGGCAGAGAGAGAGGAGGAAGCAGGCTCCCTGCTGAGCAGAAAGCCCGATGCGGGGCTTGAACCCAGGACCTGGGATCATGACCTGAGCCGAAGGCAGCGGCTCAACCCACTGAGCCACCCAGGCGCCCCTAAAAAATTTTTTTAAAAAGATTTTATTTATTCATTTGACAGAGAGAGAGAGCATAAGCAGGCAGAGTGGCAGGGAGAGGGAGAAGTAGACTCCCCCCTGAGCAGAGGCAGGACCCTGGGATCATGACCTGAGATAAAGACAGACCCTTAACCAGCTGAGCCACCCAGGTGCCCTGTGACAGCTAGTTTTTAGGAAATTCTGTTGAAGACACATCATCCCATTCAGGCAGACTCTTAAAATCAGGTATACTGATCAAAGTTAAGCAAGTCGAATAAGATTTTTGGCCTAAAAAACATTTGGAAGTGGGTGGGTATACATTGTATTTATGTGTGCTTCTTGGTTTCAAAAGAATCTGTTTTATGCAGATTTTCACATTATACACGTAGCACTTATAAGCCCTACAAGCTTGCTTGCTTGCTTGCATGTTTGCTTGCTTGCTTTTTAACAAGACAGTGATAAACTAGCTGAAATGATGAGGTAATACCTTTCTAGCTCATTATAGTCTAAGAATGAGTCACTGTTCTCTTTGTGAAAAAACTCCAGGATACCTTATTTTCTTGAAGTCAGCTTTTTTGTACTTGAGTTTTAAGATGTTGCTTGGTTTAAAGCCAGTGAAATGGAACTGCTAGGTTTTTGATTCTGTTTTTAAGATTTATTTAATTATTTGTGAGAGAGAGAGAGAGAGAAAGCTGGTGGGGGGATTGGGGTAGGAGAAAGTCCTAAGCAGATGCTGTGCTGAGCATGGAGTGCTACACAGGGCTTGATCTTATGACCTTGAGATCATGACCTTAGCCAAAACCCAGAGTCCAGTGCTTAACAGACTGTGCCACTCAGGCGCCCTGGAACTGCTAGGTTTTTAAGCATCTTGTAATTTTGAAATGCTGATTATATTATTTAATCTAATTTATTAAGTATTCGTTGACTTTTTAATATTGTCCTAGGTTTTGGCTAAGATACTAAGTATATAAGGATTAGTAATTTATAGTCCAGCTTTAAGTTCAAATATTTAATATATTGGTCAGTTTTTAATATAATTTCTCTATTCTGGTTTTTTAAAGATTTTATTTTTAAGTAATCTCTACACCCAATGTGGGACTTGAAATCATGCCCTTGAGATCAAGAGTCACATGCTCTACTGAGCCAGCCAGATGCCCCTCAATTCTGTTTTTTTAAATTCAATTATTTATTTATTTTTTTACACTAAGATAATTACAGATGCACATGCAATTGTAAGAAAACAATACAGAGAGATCTTTTGTACCCTTTACCCAGCCCTGCCCCTTGTAATAGTTTGCAAAACAGTATTACAACCAGGGTATTGACTTTGAAACCATTAATGGTAAATGGTACAGTCAATCTGGAAAAGTTTGGCACTTTGCCTAGAAGTACAGTTGCTGGCTCATAGGCAGTTGTATGTTTAGTTTTTAAAGAGATGCCATTTATATTGACACAATATGGTAGAAATCCATGCTCTTCACTGACAACGCAGTTGCCTTATTTTATAGGTCTGCAGGGATTAAAGTCCTGGCTCCCCTCCTTGGCCATCTCTGACTCCATTCTGAAGGGGATGTTAAGTGCCTCATTCTAGCCTGGAGAGAGAGGGCGGATGCCTGGTTTGAGCTATAGTATTTTCTATGATGTTTGGCTGCTGTAGAGTGGCTATTAGACGTCTAAGTTTTGTCTTGCTAGGCTGGCCCTTTACTGGTTCTTTGGTTAAAAGAGAGCAGGATTTTATTGGAGTTTTTCTTGCCTGCATTCTGTTTTCTGGGTTGCCAGCTTCGTCAGTCCTAATTCCGAGATATATAAGGAAAAAGAAACCCCCCCCCAAAAAACTTGTCACTGTATTATTCCTTGGTTTCTGAGTTCCCTAGCTGTTTTGCTTTCTTCTCTCCACTTTCAGAATCTGTTTGTTTTATATATAATGTTAGGTATACCTAATGGGAGGAATAGGGAAAAGTAAATCTTTTCTATCTTCCCGAAAGCAGAAGAGTTTTTATGTAGTTGTTTTTTTCTTTTTTCTTTTCTTTTTTTTTTTTTTAATATTTTTAAGTAATCTCTGTTCCCAATGTAGGGCTCAAACTCATAATCCTGAGATCAAGAGTTGTACCCTCTACCGACTAAGCCTGCCAGGTACCCCATATTTGTTTTAAAGCGACATTTATTTTTCTAAGTTAATATTTAATGTAGAATATACAAAAAGTACAGAAGAGAATAGCACTTTGATAAACATTTTTTCCTAGCTATTTTCTGAGGATATGTATACATACACATTTTTCTTATTAAAACAAGAACTGTAGGGATGCCTGGGTGGCTCAGTTGGTTATGTGTCTGCCTTGCATTCAGGTCATGTTCCCTGGGTCCTGGAATTAAGTTCCTCATCAGGCTCCTTGCTTGGAAATCTCTTTCTGACAAATAAAACCTTTAAAATAAGAGCTGTAGGGACGCCTGGGTGGCTCAGTTGGTTAAGCAGCTGCCTTCGGCTCAGGTCATGATCCCAGCGTCCTGGGATCGAGTCCCACATCGGGCTCCTTGCTCAGCAGGGAGCCTGCTTCTCCCTCTGCCTCTGCCTGCCATTCTGTCTGCCTGTGCTTGCTCTCTCTCTCTCTCTGACAAATAAATAAATAAAATCTTTAAAAAAAAAATAAGAGCTGTTTATACTATTTAAGAAATTTCCAAAAAAAAAAAAGAAAGAAATTTCCACTTAAGTATATTACAAGCATCATTTCTTGTTAATAAATACTTTTGTATAATGCCGTTTTTTGTGGTATCAATTAGGTCATAATGTGTATATTCACTAGATAACTAGCATTTATTACTTTCCTAAGGTAAGTGCTTGAGAGTTCCTGTACAAATAAAGGATGTACTGTTTCATGTGAATCTCAGTGTTGAGGCATTGCTTTTTTACTGGAGAAGTCTGAAGTAGACCAGATTTAGCCATTAGTTTCAGAAATTCTGGATGTTAGGATAGGTGTTTAGATTTTAAAGTTTAAAAATAAAACTATCCACATGTCTTTACAAATGCTATTTTCATGAAAATTCTTGTTCATGTTTTCCATAATATCATGAAGGGTCATTATACTTTGTAGGAGAAAATCAGAGATAATAATGGCTTTCTTGTTTGTTCTTGGAGGAAATAGGAGATACTGGCAGTGTTTGTTTCAGTGAACCCTAGCATTAGTTTTTTGCTGGAACTGCAAAACATAAGCCAGGGTGACTTAAATCTTTTTCCGTAGTACAGCTTATTCTAATTGCTGTGCAGTATATTTCCACATGTTCAGATTTATTGGGGAGCTTAGATTTCATAGGTTGCGATTTTAGTATTAGCTTCCAGATTCATGTAACAGGTCTACTAAAAAATTATTAACCAATTTCATTTTTTTCTTACTTTGTATAATTTTTTTCTTAGCACGATGTTAGTACCTTCAGTTGTAAGTCAAAACCAATAGTTATTAAATCACTTTATAGATGAACATAGATCAGGAGCGCCTAGGTGGCTCAGATAGTTAAGCATCTGCCTTCAGCTCAGGTCATGATCCCGGGGTCCTGGGATTGAGCCCCAAGTCGGACTTTGTGCTCAGCAGATAGTCTGCTTCTCCCTCTGCTTCTGTCTCCTCCCCCTGCGTGTACTGTCTCCCTCTCAAATGAATAAATAAAATCTTTAAAAAAAAAAAATTAACATAGATCTAAAAGTTCTTTGTATAATATTTGGAGTTATTTTTAGTTTGTATTTCTTTTTTTTTAAATTTTTAAAAGTTTCTTTTTTTATTAAATTTTTTAAAAAAGATTTTATTTATCTATTTGACAGAGCGAGAGATCACAAGTAGGCAGAGAGGCAGGCAGAGGGGGAGGGGGAAGCAGGCTCCCCGCTGAGCAGAGAGCCCGATGCGGGGCTCGATCCCAGGACCCTGAGATCATGACCAGAGCCAAAAGCAGAGGCTTAACCCACTGAGCCACCCAGGCACCCCGTTAGTTTGTATTTCTTGAAACAGGAATGTACATGTGTCATTTGCTTAGGTAGCTATTCTTTCCATTTAACATGGAACGATTAATTAAACATGAATTATGTTACTGATTATATTTTTAACACTTAACTATAACTATATTTACTATTTTCTTTGCAAAAGTGATAAGTAATGCTGTAAAAAAATTTATTGTGGTGAACGTAGCAGAATGTATAAACTTGTCAAATCATTGTTGTACACCCGAGCCCTATGTAACATTGTATATCAACTATACTCGAAAAAAATTAATTTAGAAAAAGTGGGAAAGGGGTGCTTGGGTGGCTCAGTGGGTTAAAGCCTCTTCTTTCAGCTCAGGTCATGATCTCAGGGTCCTGGGATCGAGCCCCACATTGGGCTCTCTGCTCAGCAGGGAGCCTGCTTCCCCCTCTTTCTCTGCCTTAAAAAAATATATATATTAAAAAAAAATCTTAAAAAAAAAAGGCGGGGAAAAATAACAAATTTCTAGTTTTCATATTCTTTTACTAGAGTTAACAATTGAGGGGTGCTTGGCTGGCCCAGTAGGAAGAGCATGAGACTCTTGATCTTGGGGTTATGAATTTAAGCCCCATGTTGGGTTTAGAGATTACTTAAAAATAAATAAATAAATTAAGGAAAAAAAGTTAGCCATTGAGAAGTGCTGAGCAAGCCCTCTTTCCTTTGCCGGTCTCTGCAGCTTGTGGTTTGGGATGTTCATCATTGTCTGGCAATGGACCCTGAGTGCCCCAGACCAGCTTCATTGGGATAACCTGGAGGGTCTTTTTATTTTTTTTTTATTTTTTTAAAGATTTTATTTATTTATTTGACAGACAGAGATCACAAGTAGACAGAGAGACAGGCAGAGAGAGAGAGAGAAGGGGAAGCAGGCTCTCCGCTTGAGCAGAGAGCCCCAGTGCGGGGTTCAATCCCAGGACCCTGGGATCATGACCTGAGCTGAAGGCAGAGGCTTGAACCCACTGAGCCACCCAGGCACCCCTGGAGGGTCTTTTTAAATAATTTTGGCCTTCTAAAAAAACTGTAAAGAAAAAAGAGGGGCACCTGGCTAGCTCATTCGGAAGAGCATGTGATTCTTGGTCTCGGGGTGATGAGTTTGAGTCCCACATTGGGTAGAGATTACTTTTAAATAAACTTAAAAAAAATTTTTTTTTACTTTCTTCCTTTGATTCTGACTCATTATATCTGAAGGGGAGTCCAGAATCTGAGTTTTTAAAAACAGATTTATTGAAATATAATTCACATACTGTACAATTAATTCACCCATTTAAAAAATATATTCTAGGGGCACCTGGCTGGCTCAGTTGGTAGAGCATGTGATTCTTTATCTTGGGGTTTCGAGTTCAAGCCCACATTGAGGGCAGAGTTTGCTTTAAAAAAACTTTTTTTCAGGGCGCCTGGGCGGTGCAGTTGGTGAAGCATCTGACTCTTGGTTTCTCAAGAAAGGTTGTGATTTCAGGGTTTTGAGATTGAGACTGTGTTAAGTTTTGAGGAGTCCACTTAGAATTTCTCTCTCACTGTCCCTCTCCCTCTGCTCTTCCTCCTCACTTTCTCTTGCTCTCCCGCGCGTGTGGATAAGACAATCTTAAAAAGTTGTTTTTTTTTTTTTAAGAGTATACATTTTAGTGGGGTCTAGTATTTTCACAGGATAAAGCATCCATCACCACAATTTAAGACCTTCCCTCCCCCCAAAACTCTGCCTCCTTGGCAGTCCTTTTCTCTCTCCCCCTCCCCTTAGCCCTAAGGAACTTTATATCTCTATAGATTTGCCTGCTCCTGGACATTTCATATAAATGAAATCATACAATATGTGGTCTTTGTGACTGGCTTCTTTCACTTAGCGTGTTTTCACATTTCATTTGTGTTGTAGGATGTATCAGTACTTCATTACTTTTATGGATACATATTCTGTTGTATAGATAGATCTATATTTGTTTATCCATTTGTAGGTTGATGGACATTTGGGCTGTTTCCACTTTTTGGCTGTTACGAATAATGTTGTTATGAACATTCTAGTATATGTTTTTATGTGGACATTTGTTTTCATTTATCTTGGATAGAATTTCTGGATCATATGATAACTGTGTAATCTTTTGAGGAACTGCCATATTATTTTCTGAAGTGGCTGTACCATTTTTCAGTCCCCTTTGGCAGTATTTTAGGGTTCCAGTTTCTCCACATTTTGCCAACACTTGTTACCTGTTTTTTTGACTGTATTCATCCTAGCAGGTATGAAGTGCAGAATCGGAATAAAAAAAAGTTTGTCAAGGGGCACCTGGGTGGCTCAGAGGGTTAAGCCTCTGCCTCCGCCTCCGGTCATGATCTCAGGGTCCTGGGATTGGGCCCCACATTGGGCTTCCTGCTCAGCGGGGAGCTTGCTTCCCCTTCTCTCTCTGCCTGCCTCTCTGCCTACTTATGATCTCTCTCTCTCTGTCAAATAAATAATCTTAAAAAAAAAAAAAGTTTGTGAAATGATGGCTTATAGTAGTAGTTCTCAGTGGGGCTCGGGTAGAGATATGATCTTGCCCTCCTAGGGGACTTTTGACATTGTCTGGAGATATTTTTCATTTTCCCAGCTGGGAGAGTGCTCTTGGCATCTGTGGATAGAGCCCAGGGATGTTGCTGAACATCTTACGATGCACAGGCCAGGCCCTACCTCAAAGAGTTACCGGGCTTAGCATGTCAGTGATACAGGAACTGAGAAACACTGGTTTGGAAGAGAGTTCGATTTAACAATTGCAAGATCAAATTTTTAGCCCTCACATTGGCAGTAGGATATTATTTCACATGACAGATTTAAATTTATATCAAATCTTTGAATTTATTGAGCATTCACAGATAAATAGAGAAGTGAACCTTAGGCGCCTGAGAGACTTAGTTTAGTGTAGTATAATGTATGTATTCAGTGAGAGAAGTGGATGCTGGCCCAGAGTCTCATTTGGTACATATTTGTTCAGTGAGCAAGATGTGTGGTGATGGTTTGAACTACAATGATTTACTCTTTTTTTTCTCTTTTTCTTTCTTTCTTTCTTTTTTTTTTTTAGATTTTTATTTATTTGTTTGACAGAGAGAGACAGAGCGAGAGAGGGAACACAAGCAGGGGAGTGGGAGAGGGAGAACCAGGCTTCCCGCCGAGCAGGGAGCCCAATGTGGGGCGTGATCCCAGGACCCTGGAATCATGACCTGAGCCAAAGGCAGACGGTTAATAACTGAGTGCCCCAGGCGCCCCAGTTTAGTTATTCATGATTGCTGAATGTCTGGATTGGTAGACTCTACATGACTGTATTGACTGTTGTTCTTCCCTTAATTCCTCTACCTCACCAAAATTAATGATCACATAAAAGAATGTGCATGAGAATCTGATTTTATTATTTCAAAGAAATTGTTTTAATGGAAATCACTTTAAAAGTCTTAACAGGGATGCCTGGGTGGCTCATTCGTTAAGTGTATGCCTTCGGCCCAGGTCATGATCCCAGGGTCCTGGGATTGAGTCCCGCATCAGGCTCCCTGCTCAGCGGGAAGCCTGCTTCCCCCTCTCCCACTCCCCTGCTTGTGCACTCCCTCTCTCTATCTGACTAAATAAATAAAATCTTAAAAAAAAAGTCTTAACAGCCCTCTAAGTGAAATTGGAGACTGGCTGTGGTATGGTTCACTGGCAGAGGATATGTGCATATGTTTGAAATCTTGTGGTTTTCAGAGGTGATGCTATTCAGTAAGACTAACTGTGGCTCCAAGATCTGTCCCCCCCCCTTCCCTCGTTCCTCCATTCTTTTCTCCATGTTTGTCAACTTTTGTATCATATTTGGCAATATGAGGGATTAAAGAAAATGTAAAAGTTACCTCTTTTAAATTTTATAGCATTATTGAGAAAAATTAGATGTGTAATTGGTGAATACTGTAACTTTTTTCTTACAGGGAAAAGAGTGATTTATTGAAGTGAATTTTGCAGTTAAGCCCACATTTATATATGTATGTATGAAAGCTGTATGCCTAATGTGGGGCTTGAGCTCATGACCTTGAGATCAATACTCACATGAGTGCCAGTCACGTACCCCTAAACCTTTTTTTTAAAAGATTTTATTTATTTATTTATCTGAGAGAGAGGGAGAGAGAGCATGGTAGGGGAGATGGTCCAAGGGAGAAGCAGACTCCCCGCTGAGCAAGAAGCCTGATGTGGAACTTGATCCCAGGACTCCAGGATCATGACCTGAGCTGAAGGCAGTTGCTCAACCAACTGAGCCACCCAGGCACCCCACCGCTAAACCTGTTTTTAAAAACAGTTACAGGGGCACCTGGATGGTGCAGTCGGTTAAGCATTGGAATTTTAGTTTCTGCTCAGGTGGTGATCTCAGGGTCATGGGATCGAGGGATCAAGCAGTGTTCAGTTCAGTGCTCAGCAGGGAGTGTTCTTAAGATTCTGTCTCCCAAAAAAAAAAAAAAAAAAAAAAAAAAGATTCTCCCTCTCCTGCCCCTCCCTCACTAAAATAAGTAAATAAATCTTTAACAAAAACAAAACACAGGTTACAAATGTGGGGTGCCTGGGTGGCTCAGTTGGTTACGCGTCTGACTCTTGATTTTGGCTCAGGTCATGATCTCAGGTCAGGATTGTGGGATTGAGCCCTGTATATCAGGCTCAGTGCTGGGCGTGGAGCCTGCTTGAGATTCTTTCCTTTCCTCTCTGCATCACCCACAAAAAAGTTACACATGTGGAATTTTCTAACTTTCAAAAATTTTTCTAGAATTTGACATGTGTGAGTATTTTTTTAAAAGTTTGTGATAAATTAAGACAAGACTAATAAAACAGTGGGCAGCCTGACATGGGGCTTGATCCCAGGACCCTGAGATCATGACCTGAGCTGAAGTCAGATGCTTAGCCAGCACCCCTGTTTTTTTTCCTTTTTTCTTATTTGTTATTTGTGAGAGCTCTTAGTATATTATACAGATTAGCCCTTTGAGGTTTTTTTTTTTTTTGACAGATCACAAGTAGGCAGAGAGGCAGGCAGAGAGAGAAGAAGGGAATCAGGCTTTCTACCAAGCAGAAAGCCTGATGCGGGACTCAATCCCAGGACCCTGGGATCATGACCTGAACTGAAGGCAAGAGGCTTTAACCCATTGAGCCACCCAGCCAGCCCCTTTGAGTATTATTTGTAATGAAACTATTTTCCTCTCTACCCCCCCACCCCGCCTGCCTCTCTGCCTACTTGTGATCTCTGTCAAATAAGTAAATACAATCTTCAAAAAAACTTTATTTTTTTTTTTTAAGCTAGGCTCCACACCCAGTGTGGGGCACAAACTCATGACCCCAAGATCAAGAGTTGCATGCTTTACTGACTTCGCCAACCAGGCACCCCTCACCTCTTTCAAAACCTGTTGATGACTGGTCAGTGCACATCTGTTATTCATTGTGTGCACAGACAGCCAAATGTGTGGTTGTGGTGTCTCCTCATCTCTCCGTGATAAACCCACGTTAGCATTTTACAAAAATGGAGAGTTGAAGGAGGGACTGGCCAACAAAGACAAAAGTGCACAAAACAACTAAAAAGTAATAACACTGGAAGTCCAAATTGATCATAAACGGAGTTATAGAAAAAATAGCTCACTGTGGGAATGATGCTGCTGCCGTTCAAAGATTCTGGATAGGCAGCTGGGGGAAGTGAAGGTGAACTTCTCAGAGTAAATGAAGAAGTGGTTTGACGAAACAGATGATGTCCCAGAGAAAGTGATGCTGGCATTTCACCTTAAAAGAACTCTGAAGAGGGACGCCTGGGTGGCTCAGTGGGTTAAGCCGCTGCCTTCGGCTCAGGTCATGATCCCAGCGTCCTGGGATCGAGTCCCACATCGGGCTCCTTGCTCAGCAGGGAGCCTGCTTCTCCCTCTGCCTCTGCCTGCCACTCTATCTGCTTGTGCTCACTCTCGCGCGCTCTCTCTCTCTCTCTGACAAATAAATAAATAAAATCTTTGAAAAAAAAAAACAACTCTGAAGATATTTTGTGGCATTAAAACACAAAGGATAAAATGCTGGAAGCTGATCTAAATTTAGAAAGGAGTAGGACAATTTGCCAAGGTGTAGAAAAGATGCCCATTCTGTATCTTAGTTATACGATGATAAGAAGGCAGCTAACACTGTAGAAATCAGTGGTTTTTATTTTTTATTTATTTTTAAAAATGTTATATTTATTTATTTAAATTTTAAAATTTTTTCCTTTTTTCTTAGAGAACATGTGTGAATGGGGTTGACTGATGGCAGAGGGAGAGGGAGAATCTTAAGCAGGTTCCATGCCCAGCGTGGATCCCTGTAGGTCTCATGACCTGAGCTGAAATCAAGAGTTGGTTGCTTAACCAGCTGAGCCATCCAGGAGCCTCAAGATTTTATTTTATTTTTCTTGAGTAATTTCTGCATCCAACGTGGGGCTCGAGCTCACAACCTCAAGATCAAGAGTCACATTAAGTGTAGAATTCAGTGGTTTTTTTGGATATTCAAGTATATGTGTAACCATTACAACAGTCAAATTTAGAACATTTTCATCACTCCCAAAAGCGAACCTCACACTCGTTAGCCATCATCCCCTAATTCTTTCACAAACTCTCCCACCCCCCAAACCTTTGGCAACAACCAATCTTTCTTTCACTATAGATTTACTTATTCTGGACATTTCATATAAATGGAATGGTAGTGTATGTGGTGTTTTGTCACTCACTTAACACTGTTTCTAAGTAAACCTTGTAGTTTATATTAGTATTCCATTTCTTTTTATGGGTACTTAATATTCTGTTGTATAGATATACCACATTTTGCTTATTCATTTATCTGTTGATGGACGTTTGGGTCGTTTCTGCATTTTGTTTTAAGCTTTTTAAGTAATTTAAGTAATTTCACTTAATGTGGGGCTGGAATTCATAACTCTGAGTTCAAGAGCGTGCTCTACTGACAGGTGATCCTGCCATATGCCTCATGGTGACTTTCTAATTTTTAGCTATTGTGAATAGTTGTGCTGTGAACATTTGTGTTCAGGTTTTTGTGTGGACCTATTTTTTTTTTTCTCTTGGGTTTATACTTTGGAGTGGAATTCCTGAGTCATATGGTAACTCTGTAACCTATTGTGGGATATTGGTGTCCATACTCTTTTCCAGAATGGCTGCACCATTTTACATTTCCATTAGCAGTATATGAGGGTTCCAATTTCTCCAAATCCTTCTAAACATCATTATTAGTGTCTGTCCTTTTGATTATAATCATTCTAAGATATGAAGTAGCACCTCATTGTGGTTTTGAGTTTCAGTTTCCTCATGACTAATGTGCTTATTGGCTATTTGTGTGATATTCAGATCATTTGCCCATTTTATTTATTTTTATTTTATTTGTTTATTTACGTGAGGGAGAGCATGAACTGGGGGGCAGGTAAGGAGTAGAGGGAGAGGAAGAAGCAGATTCCCTGCTGAGCAGGGAGCCTGAGCTCCATCCCAGGACGCTGGGATCATGACCTGAGCTGAAAGCAGATGCTTAACCAACTGAGCCATCCAGGTGCCCCCATTTGCCCATTTAAAAATTAGATTATTTTGTCTTTTTATTATTGAATTGTAAGAGGTTTTTACATATTCTGTGTACAAGTGCCTTATCAGATATATGACTTATAAATACAGTTGACCCTTGAACAGTGCAGGGGTCAAGGGTGCTGAGGAAGATTCACATATAACTTTTCACTCCCCCTATTAATAGCCTACCGCTGACTGGAAGCCTTACTGATGACATAAACAAGATAAACACATATTTTGTATGCTACATGTGTCATTGTATTCTTAAAGTAAGCTAGAGTAAAGAATATATTAAAATCATAAGAGAAAACACATTACAGTACTGTATAGTATAAAAAATTCATGTATAGTGGACCTATACAGTTCAGACTTCTGTTTTTAAGTGTCGACTATATTTTCTCCCATTCTGTATGTTGTTTTTTCATTTTCTTGATGGTGTCCTTTGAAACAAAGGCTTTAAATTTTTTTTTTAATTTAAGATTTTATTTATTTGACAGAGCTGAGCTCAAGGAAGGGGAGCAGCAGGTAGAGGGAAAGGAGAAGCAGGCTCCCTGCTGAACAAGAAACTGGATGCAAGATTCGATTCCAGGACCCCGGGATCATGACCTGACCTGAAGGCAGATGCTTAATCAACTGAGCCACCCTGGCACCCCAGAGAAGTTTTAAATTTTGATGAAGTTTAATTTATCTGCATTTGTTGCATGCATTCTTGGTGTCATATTTAAGAAACCATAGTCAAAGGTGCCTGGGTGGCTCAGTGGGTTAGGCCTCTGCCTTTGGCTCAGGTCATGATCTCGGGGTCCTAGAATCGAGTCCCGCATCAGGCTCTGCTTGGCGGGGAGCCTGCTTCCTCCTCTCTCTCTGCCTGCCTCTCTGCCTACTTGTGATCTTTCTCTCTCTCTCTGTCAAATAAATAAATAAATAAATAAATAAAATCTTTAAAAAAATTGTCAAATCCAAGGTCATGAAGATTTGTATCTATATTTTTCTCTAGGTTTTAGCTTGTAGCATTCCTTGTTTTGAGTTAATTTTTGTATATGAAGTGACTTAGGAGGTCCAACTTTTTTGCATGTGAATATCCAGCTGTCCCAGTGGTTTGTTGAAAAGATTGTTCTTTCCCTATTGAGTTATATTGGCATTTGTTAGAAATTAATTGACTGTAAAAGTGAAGATTTACTTTTGAACTTTCTATTCTGTTCTGTTGATCTTTATGTCAGTGCTTAGACTAGTATCACATTGTCTTGATCATTGCAACTTTGCAGTAAATTTCAAAATGAGACCTGTTGAGTCCTCCAGATGTATCCTTCTGATTTCATGATTGTTTTGGCTATTCTGAGTCCTTTGAATTTCAGTATAAATTTTAGCATTAGCTTGTCAGTTTCTGTAGAGAAGCCAGCTGGGATTTTGAAAGGGATTGAGTTGAATCTGTAGATGAGTTTGGGTAATATTTGCCATAAGTCTTCTTACCCATGAACTGGGGATGTCTTTCCATTTGTTTAGATCTTTAATTTCTTTCACCAGTGCATGGGTTTGAAGTCTTATGTTTTTTCCAGAGTATAAGCTTTACACTTCTCTTGTTAAGTTACTTGTAAGTTATTTTTGATGCTGTTGTAAGTGGAGTTGTTTTCTTAATTTTGTGTTTGGATTGTTGATTCCAAGTGTTTTGTGCTCTTCGAATACTGACTTTGTTGAATTTAAAACTTTCAGGAATCAAAGGTCTTCTTACTGGCTTATAATTATAAGAAGTGGAGGTTTGTATAGTAGGGTGCTTTACGAAAGCTTTATTTCATCCTTGGCTTTCAAACAGTTTGTGGTCAGACTTTGAGCTATTAGTTGATCGCCTTTGAGCTAGAGGCCAGTTGTACTTAGGAGTTCCAAACTGATGACTGCATATGCCAGTTGTATGGTAAATGTGACTGGTTTTCAAAAGCCCTTTCAGTTATAAGCAAATAACTTGGCAACAAAAATGCCTTTCATTCATATCATTCTTTTGTTTTCGTGGTGTCAAGAGCTATAGTTAAGAGAAACAGTTTTAGATTTTAGTGGTTTACCAAGTTGCATTAGAGGAAGTCTATAAAAGCATTGTTGAACCAGACAGCTTTCAGATTAAAAACCTACCCCTACCTATTAGCAAAGTAGGAGCCCCTTAAACATACCCTGGTTAACCTGTAGCTTAGTGTAGGCGTGTTTCTGATAAGTTACAGTTTTACGATCTTCGTCAGAACCATTGAGAGTCATTTGAAATGCAGATCCTGGGGCTTCTACCCGGGCCTAACAAATCAGATTCTGGGAATAGGACTCTAATTTATTGTAAACCAGCTTCCCAGTGATGACCCCGTTACAGTTTGAAAACTGCTTTTAGGGGCGCCTGGGTGGCTCAGTGGGTTAGGCCGCTGCCTTCGGCTCAGGTCATGATCCCAGGTCCTGGGTTCAAGCCCCACATCGGGCTTTCTGCTCAGCAGGGAGCCTGCTTCCTCCTCTCTCTCTGCCTGCCTCTCTGCCTACTTGTGATTTCTCTCTGTCAAATAAATAAATAAAATCTTTAAAAAAAAAAAAAAAACTGCTTTTAGTTGTCTGCCTCCAGATTTTTTTTTTGTTGTTGCCAGAGTTGAAATTCTCAAATTGTGGATCATAGGCAGCTCTTAAAAAAGCAAACAAACAAAATATCAGTACATTTTACATAGTAAAGATTAATATTGATTCATGAAACTTGTTTCATTTGTATGTGTATGAATATGGGTCATTACAGAAAGTGAATTTTTTACCTAGGGGTATTGATCAAAACAGAAAAATTGAAGACCTCAGAATATGAAAAATGTACAACGTAGGGGCATGTGGGTGGCTCAGTTGGTTGAGCCTCTGACTCTTGGTTTCAGCTCAGGTTGTGATCTCAGGGTCAGGAGCTACGTCCGGTACCAAGCTCAACGTGGAGTCTGCTAGAGAGTCTCTCTCCTTCTCCCTCTGTCTCTCCTGCTCATGCTTGCTCTCTCTCTGTCTCTCAAATAAATAAATCTTAAAAAAAAAAAAAAAAAGAAAGAAAAATGTACAAGCTATTTTACTTTACATTGTTTGGTATCTACCATGCTCCTGGAACTGATGCTGGTGTCCAGAGATCACTGAAAACCCTTGCTCTTGAGTCACAGTTTATAAAGGGTAGTAGGCATATAAGTAATAGTTTGTCAGTGGTGTGCTGGAAGCACGTAACAGATGGAGGGCTCTGGAAGTCAGGAGGTTTTTGCAGAGATGGAGGTAGTGAGGTTGGTCTTGAAAAGGTAAAAATATTGATGTTTTAGTTATTATGCAAGAGAGCATTACTTTAGAATTGAAGAGGAAGATTTGATGTAAATACGTGATTTGGTGTACAGATATACTTATCCATTTTTACTCATATGTTACCCACACTCATCCTGGTGGAGCTCTTGCACCAGGAGTTGAAAAGGAGGTTCTGTAACTCTTTTAACAGCCTTTCCTCTTCCTGAAGGCAGTCTTTCTTTCCTTTCCTCAGAACTTTGTTTAGTGAACTTTACCTGTTTCCTTTTCAGATTTTTTTTTTTTAATTTAAAGAATGCGGTTTAAGTTATTTGGTCATTGTATTTCTTTTTCTTTTTCTTTTTCTTTTCCTTTTCCTTTTCCTTTTCCTTTTCTTTCTTTCTTTCTTTCTTTTTTTTTAAATAGGCTCCTTGTCCAAAGTGGGGCCTAAACTCAGAACCCTGAGATCAAGAGTTGTACGCTCTACCAACTGAGCCAGCCAGGTGCCCCTCCTTTTCAGATATTTTATTTCATGTTGGTGGTTGTATTACTATCTTCACTGAATGTATTCGGAACCAATAAGAGTCCAAGACAGGGTGGGGAGGTATACTTGAGAAGGAGGTGGGCAGGGAAGGCTTTATGCAAACTCCACATCTACTTTTGTTTTCAGAATACTTTTCAGGCTACAGGCCAGTAATCTTATTTAGTCTTTACCTACGTAGGCGGTAGAATCATCTTTCTGTTTTATCTTACTGCAGGACAGCATTCACCTTTAGATGTCAGATAGCTGGTGCACAAACCAGAAGAGATTACCTTAGTATTTGTTCTTTATCATCCTCTGCTCTAGTTTCCTTTGTTTACATCAGCCATCTTTAGTCTTCGGGTTCTCCGTGTAGACCGACACGTGCAATTTCAGGAAGCTCTCACTCTAAACAGTGCTCTTGATCAGTTTGTGTTTCCTGTGTGTTTTAGAGCAGAGACTGATTATTGACCACCTAAGCAGAAGGCATTGCTTGGGCAGGGGTCTGAGGTGTGAACCCTGTTGTTAAAGCATTCAGCCATAGCTCCATACACGGCGGGATGCTTGCTTGGAGCCAAGCAGAGAGGAGGCACATCTATGTCTTTTTAGAGTGCCAGTAATATAGGAAATTATCAATGACAACTGGTTTTAAGAATTTAAAAAATAGGGGGAATTGGGGTGCCTGGGTGGCTCAGTCAGTTAAGTGTCCAATTCTTGATTTTGGCTCAGGTCTGGATCTCAGGGTCATGGGATTGGGCCCTGCCGTGGGGCACTGTGTAGGGCTTCCAACTCAGCAGGGAGTCTGCTGGGGATTCCCCCTCTCTCCCTCTACTCCTCCCCGCTGCTCACATCCTCTCTCTCTCTAAAATAAATAAATCTTTAAAAAAATAGGAATAAATTTAATAGGCAGTGAATGCTAATGCAAAAGCAGTTGTAATTTTTTGGTAGACATCGAAAGAAATTATATTTTGGGGATCAGGTCAGTAGCAGTCTTGGTGGGAGAAGCTGACTGGTTACCAGCCTTCAGAATCTAGGTTACAGTTTTTTACTGACTTTTCAGATGAGACTGACTTTGAGTGATTAGAATGCTACATTTTGGGGCGCCTGGGTGGCTCAGTGGGTTAAAGCCTCTGCCTTCAGCTCAGGTCATGGTCTCAGGGTCCTGGGATCAAGCCCCACGTCAGGCTCTCTGCTTGGCGGGGAGCCTGCTTCCTCCTCTCTCTCTGCCTACTTGTGATCTCTCTCTCTCTGTCAAATAAATAAATAAAAAAAAAAAATCTTTATTAAAAAAAAAAAAAAAAGAATGCTACATTTTCCTCTTGCTTTTCTCCTTCTTCCCCAGCCCCCATCTTGGGTGTTTTGTTTTTTTTTTTTTAAAGATTTTATTTATTTATTTGACAGAGATCACAAGTAGGCAGAGAGGCAGGCAGAGAGAGAGGTGTAAGCAGGTTCCCCACTGAGCAGAGAGCCCCATATGGGGCTCGATCCCAGGACACTGAGATCAGGACCTGAGCCGGAGGCAGCTGCTTAACCCACTGAGCCACCCAGGCGTCCCCCCTTGGCTTGTTTTAAATGAGGAAGATGCTGGGTGAGCATGGATTTAGAGCAAGGGTAATTTGGACTCTTTGAACTAAACTCTAGGAGAGCTAGACAAAATGTCTGTTTCCCCCCAGCAGAGAATACTGTAAGTGACTAGATAGCTTATGCTCTCCAGATCCTTGGAAAACAGTACAGCAGTAGTAAGATTTTGCTTTTCTAAGTACCTCCTTCCCCCCATATCTTTTTTTTGTGCCAACATTCCCTATCTAGAACATCTAGATAGGCCTTGTCAAAGGCCAAGAAGTCCTTATATTTGCCTGTATACTAGCCTGCTCATTTTCCCATTCCTACTCCCTGACTATACTTCTCAGTTTGGGAGATGTCTTTTTATCTGTTGTAGGGGCTGGAAGTTGGGGTGGGTACTGGCAAGTGGAGGTGGTGGGAGACAGTAGTTAAATTGCCTCTGCATTTTCAGGATCTTTTAGCTCTGCCTAGAGCTTATTATGAAAATTACTGTGAGGGGTGCCTGGGTGGCTCAGTTGGTTCAGCAGGCTGCCTTCAACTCAGGTCATGATCCCGTGGTCCTGGGATGGAGCCCTACATCGGGCTCCCTACCCCGCAGGGAGCCTGCTTCTCCTTCTCCCTCTGCCTGCCTCTCCCCTTGCTTGTGTTCACACACTCACTCTCTCTGTCAAATAAATAAATAAAATCTTAAAAAAATAAAAATTGCCGTGAGAGGCGCTAAGAGTTGGGGGTCTACCACTTTACTGAGTAACCTCAGGCAGGTTACTTACCATCTAAGTTTCTTGGTGTCCTCATTTTTATTTATTATTTTATTTATTTTTATTTAATTATTGTTTTTTTTAGGTGGGGGAGAAAGAGCATGCACCACGCAAGGGCAGGGAGGGTCAGAGGGAGAGGGACAGAGAATCTTTAGCAGTCTTCACGCCCAGAGCAGAGCCGAGCATGGGGCTTGATCCCACAACCCTGTGATCATGAGCTGAACCCAAACCAAGATTTGGATGCTTAACTGACAGAGCCACCCAGGTGCATCATTTTAAGTAGAGATAATAATGTACTTATGTACTAGAAACATTTAACATAGTAATTGAACTAATATAAATGAAGTGATTAGAATAGTATCTAGAATATAAGTGGAGAGGAAACTTTATTTTTTATATAAATTGGACCCAAGGTAGGTTCATTATTTGGAGCAGAATATGAAGTTTACTTTTTGATTGCCATAGTAATGACTTTTTTCACTGGCATTAAACAATTCTGAAAGTCTTTCTCTTTGTTCACTTGGGGTCAGACACCAAAGAAAGGGGAAAATTCTGTAGAATAAGTGATTTTTTTTTTTTTTTTAATGGTCAGTATGTGAGCTGTTTTTTCCCTATGATTTCTTTCCCTTTTCCTTGTTCAAACAAAAATAGATCTGGTTTCCTGGGTTATCACAGCTTGTAACAAAAAGCTTTTTGATAAAGTTGGCTGTTGGGTCAGTAGGATGAGATCATTCCTTCCTAAGTAGTTTGCAATGTCTGAAGTATTTGTTGGAACAAAAGCTGGCTGGGTAGGCTAAGCTCACAATGGCCTGACTTTGTGGTTATGTTCAGGGCAGGTGTGTGGGTTTTCTGATAGAATACTAATGATAGGTAGAAGGTGAAAGGTACGTGGCACAGTACCTACTCACTCTGGCTTGCCACGTGTAGGAAGAGATTAGAATGATAGAGAGGCTCAGGCTACACTTGGGTTTGGAATGTGAGTTTAGGCCTTTCTTGAGATGTGATGAATTAATTGAAAACAGTGGCTCTTCTACGTTTGGTGTAGTGCATCTCTAATTAAAAATATTAAAGACATTTTGAAACCAGAGAGAGGTGGATGCCCCAGAATGGCACACTTTTAAGTGGTTAAGTGTGTGTTCTGTAGATTTTACCTTGATAAAAAAGAAAAAGAGGGGGACCTGGGTGGCTTAGTTGAGTGGTTGAGCCTTTGGCTCAGGTCATGATCCTGGCTTTGGCTCAGATTGAGCCCTGTGTCTGTGTCAGGCTCCCTGCTCAGCAGGGAGTCTGCTTCTCCCTCTCCCTCTGCCTACCCCAGCTGGTGCTGGCTATGTCTTGCTCCTGCTCTGTCTCAGACAAATAAATAAAATCTTAAAAAAGAAAACAATTGGGGCACCTGGGTGGCTCAGTGGGTTAAACCCTCTGCCTTTGTCTCAGGTCAGGATCTCAGGGTCCTGGGATCAGCATCAGGCTCTCTGCTCAGCAGGGAGTCTGCTTCCTCCTCTCTCTCTGCCTGCCTCTCTGCCTACTTGTGATCTCTGTCAAGTAAATAAATTTTAAAAATCTTTAAAAAAAAATTATTAAGGGCAACTGGGAGGAAAGCTAATAGAGTTGACCCTTGAACAACACAGGTCTGAACTGTCCTGGTCCACTTAACTGCAGTTTTTATTGGATAAATACAGGACAATACTGTGAATGCATTTTCTCTTCCTTATTATTTTTCTTAACGTTTTCTTTTCTCTAGTTTATTGTAAGACTATAATACATAATATATATAACATGCAAAGTATGAGTTAATAACTATGTTAACAGTAAGGTTTCTGGGCAACAGTAGGTAATTGGTAAGTAATTTGGGGGGAGTCGGGAGTTATATGTGGATTTTTTACTATGTGTGGGTTGGTTCCCCTAACCCCCACGTTGTTTAAGGGACAACTGTGGTAGTAAATCTTAAAATACCATATAAAATGGCATTATACTAGTGGTTTGTAGCTAAAATATATAGAATTTTAAACCACTGAAATGACTGTTTTAGGAAATAGGGGTATGGATTTTTTTAAAAATATATTTATTTATTTGAGAGAGCAGAGCTTAGAGAGAGAGCACAAGTGGAGGGGAGGGCTAGAGGGGAAATGGAGAGGGAGAAGCAGGCTTCCCACTGAGCAGGGTCCTGGGATCATGACCCAAACCAAAGGCAGATGCTTCACCAACTGAGCCACCCAGGCACCCCTGAGTATGCATTCTTGCTCTTTCCTTAGAGCAGATGTGTCAGAATGGAGCTTTTCATGTCATTGACTGCAACTTGAAAGAGGAGTTAGTGGTTATTGTTTCTTAGGAAAGTAAGACCTTTTAGGTGTATGAATTGAGTTCTGCTTGCGCTTACAGTGTGGGTTTGTTTTTTGTTTTGTTTTGTTTTTCAGTTGTCTCTCCCTCTCTTATCTCTCCTATCTAGTGACTTTGTGATTTAGTTACACCCAGCCACTAAAATGTAGCAAAAATCCTACCACCGTTAGGAACTGTTTAGAATTGATGATGGCTTAAATAGCTCTAGTTCAGGAGTCTCTCAAGCTCCTACAGCATCCTGGCAGTTAAGGTGAACGAGCAAAGCTGGCTTGGAATAACAGATCATGCTGAACACACTGAGTAGCGGATGTTTATGGAAGGCATTTTATTTCTCAGCTCCAGTATACTATTGCCGAGTGCGAATGCATGTTGGTTGTCTGATCGTATGATTTTTTTTTTTTTTTTAAAGAAGCTTTAAGTGTGTACTTCATGCAAACATTCCTGATTTTTTAGATGTTGGCACAGATTTTCCAAAGCAATTGTAGGCCAACACATGGAAGGCCTTGTTAGACCTAGCATTGCTACTTTATGAACTCTGAGTGTCTCTCTCTTGCAGGCTCAGCGAGTACTCACCCTGGGGAGGGAACTTTGGGCTTTGTGCGAGTTGGAAGACTTTGTTTCTGACCTTATAGCTTTGCCACTAATTAGCCAGATGCCTTTAGGCAGGGGAGACCTCTTTGGGTCTCACTTCCCTAGTTCTAAAAGTCTGAGAGTAAACTGGATAGTTTAAGATTCCCTCCCTTACTCTTTATTGTTTTATATATTATGCATGTATTTCACTTGAACTATGAAACTGACCATTCATAATTCCAGGATATCAGGAAATTTTATTAGTCTAAGTGCCTTAGTAATAGAGGAGATGTTACACTTTCTCCAAAGGTAGCCTCCTGTAGACAACAGAGGAGTCTTCCCTGCTTACCTGAATTTTTGGCATACTTGCTGCCTCCAGTCTGTATCTGCTGGATTCGCACATATTAATTGATGGTGCATTTTTATATTTCAGTTTCTTCAAGTAAATGGTGAATTGATTGTAATACAATGAAAGCTATATTGATTAGTGGGGCTTTGGGGTAGTTGTGATGAGAGGAAACAGTAAAGCTGACAGTGGACAGTATTTTCTTAGTTATGGTAGACATATCATTTTTATAGTTTGATTCGTTTCCTTTTTAGTTAAAGCTAATTAATCAGTGGCACTAGTGTATGGAAATAACGATGTATGTATTTGCATAAGATCGCAGGATGACTAACACCACTTACTCTAACAGCAAAACTGAAATCTGAAAAACTGTATTTTAGCGTTTAGTCTACAGAGATAAGACGGTTATCTCCTACTTTGACTTCAGACTGCATTTTACCCAGAAGGTGGTTTTATTTGGAAGATTTAAGATTCTTCTAGAAAAATAAGACAGGGAATAAATTTTTATATACTTGTTTTAATTTTTTTTTTAAAGATTTTATTTATTTATGGGGCGCCTGGGTGGCTCAGTAAGTGAAGCCTCTGCCTTTGGCTCGAGCCTCAGGGTCTTGGGCTCGAGCCTCAGGGTCTTGGGATCGAGCCCCACATTGGGCTCTCTACCTAGTGGGGAGCCTGCTTCCCCCTCTCTCTCTGCCTGCCTCTCTGCCTATTTGTGATCTCTCTCTGTCAAATAAATAAATAAAATCTTTAAAAAAAAGATTTTATTTATTTATTTGTGTGTGAGAGAGAGAAAGCACAGCAGGGGGAGGGGCAGGCAGAGGGAGAAGCAGACTCCCAGCTGAGCAAGAAGCCCAATGTGGGACACGATCCCAGAGCTCTGGGATCATGACCTGAGCCAAGGGCAGATGCTTAACTAACTGAGCCACCCAGGTGCCCTCTCCCTCCTTTTAATTCCAGTTAGTTAACATACAGTGTTAAATTAGTTTCAGGTATACAGTATAATAGTAATTCAGCACTTCCATACATCACCCTAATTTTTCATATACTCTTAAGAATACAAGTTAATGGTATTCATTAAATATACTTAGATGAACTTAAGTGATTGTATAAAAGTGTGTTGATTGGGTTCTGGGCATTGTCTTTGGAATAGTGTGTTAGTGTAAGGGATTTAGTAAGAAACAGACCTATATCTTGAGGTCTGATCTAAATTCCTATTTTGTATGCATGGTGAAATTTTTATTTGATTTTAGCCAAAAGTCCAAGAAGCGATGGTGAAAATTTTTAGAGAAAACTTTGTGTTTGATTGGGACATTCTAAGAGGGTTCACAATTAGGCTTTCATGGGAATGGCTGACTTTAAGTAATGTAATGAATGCTCTGGAAGCCGACAGGCAAACTTAATCCTAAATCTTTTAATTTAATTTAATTTAATTTATTTATTTGACAGAAAGTGACATAGCGAGAGAGGGAACACAAGCAGGGGAAGTGGGGGAGAGGGAGAAGCAGGCTTCCCATGGAGCAGGTAGCCCGATGCGGGGCCAAGTCCCAGGACCCTAGGATCACGACCTGAGCCAAAGGCAGACGCTTAACAACTGAGCCACCCAGGTGCCCTCTTAATCCTAAATCTTTTTTTTTTTTTCAATTTTATTTATTTGACAGAGATCACAAGTAGGCAGAGAGAGAGGAGGAAGCAGGCTCCCCGCTGAGCAGAGAGCCCGATGTGGGGCTCGATCCCAGGACCCTGGGATCATGACCTGAGCCAAAGGCAGAGGCTTTAACCCACTGAGCCACCCAGGTGCCCCTTAATCATAAATCTTTTTTTGTTGTTGTTGTTGAAGATTTTATTTATTTATTTGACACAGAGAGAGAGATCACAAGTAGGCAGAGAGGCAGGTAGAGAGAGGGGGAAGCAGGCTCCTTGCCGAGCAGAGAGCCCGATGCGGGGCTCAATCCCAGGACCCTGAGATCATGACCTGAGCCGAAGGCAGAGGCTTCACCCACTGAGCCACCCAGGCGCCCCTTAATCCTAAATCTTTAAGCAGAAGTTAAAACTGATAGAATGATAAGTAGGATTTATGTTTACACAGTAACTGCAGCAGTTTTGGCCAAAACATCTGAATTAGTATTCTGATCCAATATATTAATTAACTGAATTTGTGTAGTTTCTTTCTAATAACACAGAGTTGTAAGTACTCAGGAGAAGAGAATATGTAAAATATGTAAAATGTCTCTCTAACTACAACAGTTCAGAAACCCCTAAATCAGCATACAAGTTTTTCTTCTAAAAAACTGTCTACCTAAAAAAAAGCTAGTACTTTTTTAAATGACAGCACGTGGCACTTAGTATTAGTATTAGATCAAGTATTAGATTAGTACTTCGTATTAGATTAAGCTACACAAAAATGTGGATTTTATTGGTAAAAAAGTCAAATGCCGGGGCGCCTGGGTGGCTCAGTGAGTTGGGCGTCTGCCTCCGGCTCGGGTCGTGATCTCGGGGTCCTGGGATCGAGCCCCGCGTCGGGCTCTCTGCTCGGCGGGGAGCCTGCTTCCCCCTCTCTCTCTCTCTGCCTGCCTCTCTACCTACTTGTGATATCTCTCTGTGTCAAATAAATAAATAAAATCTTTAAAAAAAAAAAAAAAGTCAAATGCCAACAATTTTTTTTGGTTCCACCTAATAAATATTCAGTATATTTTGTTGACCTGACCAGAGTCCAATCATAATGAAAATGAAAGGCTTCAAAGGTCTTCCTGGATAATTCTTTTTATAAATAAAGTGAGGTGACTTGCCAGAGACCTTAAAATATTTAGGTCATGGCTGAGATAAAGAGAGGTCAGGTGATCTCTCAGTGATGAATTTAAATATGACTTGAGTTTTTTGTTTTATTTTGTTTTGTTTTTAAAGATTTTACTTAATTTATGTGATACAGAGAGCGAGGATAAGCAGAGGGAGTGGGAGAGGGACAAGCAGGCTCCCCGCTGTGCAGGGAACCCAATATAGGGGGATTCCAGGATCCTGGGATCATGACCGGAGCCGAAGGCAGACCAGACCGTTTACCAACTGAGCCATCCAGGTTCCCCATTGACTTGAGTTGTTAAAAGCTTGGTGGTTTTTTTTTTTTTTTCTTCTTCTTCTCCTCCTGTATTAGTAGAGGTGTAATCAGAAGCTGTGTGTTCGACCATGAGGCCTAATGCCCAGTGCTTTCCATAGAAATGGCAACAGATACAGTTGTCACATGATACGCTTAGATGGATAGTACAATACTTTTCAAATACTCCTTACAAAATGAGGGTAGTAGAATAACAAATTATTATATCTAGTTTTATATAATTTATTACTCTTTTGTGCTATATAAAGTTTTAAATAACCTCAGCCAAATTTTGCTGATACAAGTCAGAATGTGAGAGAGTGTCAATCACAGTATTTGGGATGGATACCTCTGAGATTTTCATAAGCATTTTGTAGAAATGTAAGGTCCCTCATCTTTATATGAGAAACTATCTTGCTGCCTTTTTGTAGTCTTGTAGCAAATATTTGTATAATAATATTCAGAATTTAGCATGCGAATCTTTTACTGGGTAAAAGTTCCTGATGGAATGTCAGGAAGCATTGTATTCTACCAACTAGTATAATTTTTAGAAAGTTACTTTGCTCATCAGTTTGCTTATTTATAAAAGGAGGAGGTTAGATGTGTAAGATCCCTGCATTGGGGTAATTAATGCTATCTACTTTAACCTATGTAGCATTTTAGTGGCTTAATACAGTAAAAGTTTATTTCTTGCTTCATTTGATGATTGAAGAATTCCATCTTTTTCCATTTGGTGTCTTGGAATCTTCTGATGGACCCTCTGTATTCATTTGGTTGACAACAAAGAGCACCAGCAAGGAGGATCTCATTAATGTTTTGGGGGTAGCATATTACTTAAGGTGTCATTTCATTGACTAGAACCCAGTCTTTGGTCTCAACTTGGAACTGTAAGTGTGGTAGGAAATGTCTTTGTGAGTAGCCAGGAAGAAGGAACAGTATCCAGGAAGAAGAAACAGGACTGATGAGCACTGAACACATCTCTGCCACACTTACTTAGCTTGTACTGTCTTTAATTTTGTCTTCTGTATTCCCTATTGCATGTCAGTTTTTTTTTTTTTTTAAAGCAAGGGTGGTGGCAGGCTGGCAGAGAGAGAGACTCTTAAGCAGGCTCCATCCATGCCCAGCACAGAGTCTGACTTGAGACTCAATCTCACAACCCTGAGATCACGACCTGAGCTGAAATCAAGAGCAGGACACTTAACTGACTGAGCCACCAAGGTGTCCCTACATGTTACTTTTTGTACCTTTGATTACTCAGAATTTACTTCCAGATTTCTTAGAAGTATAGTTTGAAAGTCTTTGCAGTTTTTTTTCATTTATTTTTTAATTTTTAAAAGATTTTTATTTATTTGACAGAGAGATAAATCACAAGTAGGCAGAGAGGCAGGCAGAGACAGAGGGGGAAGCAGGCTCCCCGCTGAGCAGAGAGCCCCATGTGGAGCTCGATCCCAGGACCTTGGGATCATGACCTGAGCCAAAGGCAGAGGCTCAACTCACTGAGCCCCCCAGGTGCCCCAGTCTTTGCAATTTTGGTTTGTAAACTCTTTGATGGTTGTTATGTTTAAAAGAGCTCCCCCTGCCCAAAATGGTACTATCATGTTGTTATTTTTTTAAATTTCATTTTTGGTTTAAACTCTCTTATCTCGGGGCGCCTGGGTGGCTCAGTGGGTTAAGCCGCTGCCTTCGGCTCAGGTCATGATCTCAGGGTCCTGGGATCGAGTCCCGCATCGGGCTCTCTGCTCAGCAGGGAGCCTGCTTCCCTCTCTCTCTCTCTCTCTGCCTGCCTCTCCGTCTACTTGTGATCTCTCTCTGTCAAATAAATAAATAAAATCTTAAAAAAAAAAAACTCTTATCTCATTATGCCTTGCTTATTTATTTTAAGGATTAAAAATGCATTTATGGCAAAAATCTCCCAGTGTACAAGAAACACAGTAGAATATTGAATACAGCCAACATCAGAGCAACCAAGTCATTGTCCTCCCATGTTCAGTCTGTCAACCCACTAGCAGAAGGGAGAACAGACAAACCTTACACTGTCTTTTAAAGGTCAGCACATGCAGACTTGCAGGCCAATAGAGAAGCACATTCCAGTGAGGAGGCAAAGTTCTTTTTCTCTTCTGCCCACTTAAGGTTAAATTTGGAGAGTCAGCAAAAGTCTTTCAGTTGATTTCAGCTGCTACTTGAGAGTTATCCCTGTCTACTCTCCCTCCCTTTTACTTTCTGTGCTAATATTATATATACCTTTTGTACCTAAGTATAAAACATATCATTCTTCATAGATCCATCCTGTGTCAGCAAATCTGATGAGAATGTTCTAAACCTAAGTATTAAATTCATTCTTTTCTTAAAATAATTAGCTCAAAATAATGCTATAGCTCCGTTTGCATTATATTTGAATCAGTACTTTTTGTGTAGTCCCCCTGCGGTAATAGCCCCTCCTATTTTTTTAAACACATGGTGGTTTTAGTTATTTTATTATTTTTTAAAGATATTATTTATTTATTTGAGAGAGAGAGAGAGAGAGAGAGAGCATGAGCAAGGGGAGTGAGAGAAGCAGACTCCCCACTAAGTAGGGGTCCCGAAGCAGAGCTTGATTCCAGGACTCTGGGATCATGACCCAAGCTGAAGGCAGATGCTTAATGACTAAGCCACCCAGGCGCACCCCACCCCCCACCTACTTTAAAAAAAAAAAGATTTTATTTTATTTTAAAAAAATTTTTATTAACATATAACGTATTATTAGCCCCAGGGGTACAGGTCTGTGAGTCGTCAGGCTTACACACTTCACAGCACTCACCATAGCACACACCTTCCCCAATGTCCATAACACAGCCACCCTCTTCCTATCCCCCTCCCCTGGCAACCCTCTGTTTTGTGAGATAAAGAGTCTCTTATGGTTTGTCTCCCTCCCAATCCCATCTTGTTTGATTTTTTCCTCCCTCCCCCTCCAAACCCGCCACATTGCCTCTCAAATTCCTCATATCAGGGAGATCATATGATAATTGTCTTTCTCTGATTGACTTATTTTGCTCAGCATAATACCCTCTAGTTCCATCCACATCATTGCAAATGGCAAGATTTCATTTCTTTTGATGGCTGCATAGTATTCCATTGTATGTTTCTACCACATCTTCTTTATCCATTCATCTGTTGATGGACATCTAGGTTCTTTCCATAGTTTGGCTATTGTGGACATTGCTACTATAAAATTTGGGTGTATGTGCCCCTTTAGATCACACATTTGTATCTTTAGGGTAAATACCCAGTAGTACAATTGCTGGGTTGTAGGATAGCTCTATTTTCAACTTTTTGAGGAACCTCCCTGCTGTTTTCCAGACCGACTGCACCAACTTGCATTCCTACCAGCAGTGTAGGAGGGTTCTCCTTTCTCTGCATCCTCGCCAGCATCTGTCGTTTCCTGACTTGTTAATTTTAGCCATTTTGACTAGTGTGAGGGTGGTATCTCATTGTGGTTTTGATTTGTATTTCCCTGATGCTGAGTGATGTGGAGCACTTTTTCATGTGTCTGTTGGCCATCTGGATGTCTTCTTTGCAGAATGTCTGTTCATGTCCTCTTCCCATTTCTTTTTCTTTTTTTTTTTTTTTAATTTATTTGACAGAGATCACAAGTAGGCAGAGAGGCAGACAGAGAGAAAGAGAGAGAGAGAGGGAAGCAGGCTCTTGGCTGAGCAGAGAGCCCGATGCGGGACTCGATCCCAGGACCCTGAGATCATGACCTGAGCCAAAGGCAGCGGCTTAACCCACTGAGCCACCCAGGCGCCCCTCTTCCCATTTCTTGATTGGATTCTTTGTTCTTTGGGTGTTAAGTGTGATAAGTTCCTTTTTTTTTTTTTTTTTTGAAGTTTTTTTTTTTTTTTTTGAGAGAGAGACAGTGAGAGAGAGCACGAGCAAGGAGAAGGTCAGAGAGAGAAGCAGACTCCCCGTGGAGCTGGGAGCCTGATGTGGGATTCGATCCCGGGACTCCAGGATCATGACCTGAGCCGAAGGCAGTAGTCCAACCAACTGAGCCACCCAGGCATCCCAAGTGTGATAAGTTCTTTATAGATTTTGGATACTAGCCCTTTATCTGAGGTGTTGTTTGCAAATACCTTCTCCCATTCTATCAGTTGTCTTTTGACTTTGTTGATTGTTTCTTTTGCTGTGCAAAAGCTTTTGATCCTGATGAAGTCCCATTTTTGCCCTTGCTTCCCTTGCCTTGGGTGATGTTTCTAGGAAGAAGTTGCTCTAGCTGAGGTCAAAGAGGTTGCTGCCTATGTTCTCCTCAAGGATTTTGATGGATTCCTTTCTCACATTGAGGTCTTTCATCCATTTGGAGTCTATTTTTGTGTGTGGTGTAAGGAAATGGTCCAGTTTCATTTTTCTGCATGTGGCTGTCCAATTTTCCCAACACCATTTGTTGAAGAGACTATCTTTTTTCCATTGGACATTCTTTCCTGCTTTGTCAAAGATTAGTGGACCATAGAGTTGAGGGTCTATTTCTGGGCTCTCTGTTCTGTGCCATTGATCTATATGTTTGTTTTTGTGTCAGTACCATACTGTCTTGCTGATGACAGCTTTGTAATAGAGCTTGAAGTCTGGAATTGTGATGCCACCAACGTTGGCTTTCTTTTTCAACATTCTTCTGGCTATTGGAGGTCTTTTCTGGCTCCATGTAATTTTGGGATTATTTGTTCCATTTCTTTGGAAAAAATTGATGGTATTTTGATAGGGATTGCATTAAACGTGTAGATTGCTTTAGGTAGCATAGATATTTTCACAATATTTGTTCTTCCAGTCCATGAGCATGGGACATTTTTCCATTTCTTTGTGTCTTCCTCAATTTCTTTCATGAGTACTTTATAGTTTTCTGCCTACAGATTCTTTGCCTCTTTGGTTAGGTTTATTCCTAGCTATCTTATGGTTTTGGGTGCAGTTACAAATGGGATTGACTCCTTAACTTCTCTTTCTTCTGTCTTGTTGTTGGTGTATAGAAATGCAACTGATTTCTGTGCATTGATTTTATATTCTGACACTTTACTGAATTCCTGTACAAGTTCTAGCAGATTTGGAGTAGACATTTGGGTTTTCCACATAAAGTATCATATCATCTGCAAAGAGTGATAGTTTGTCTTTTTCTTTGCCGATTTGGATGCCTTTAATTTCTTTTTGTTGTTTGATTGCTGAGGCTAGGACTTCTAGTACTATGTTGAATAGCAGTGATGATAATGGACGTCCCTGCCGTGTTCCTGACCTTAGTGAAAAAGCTCTGTTTTTCTCCATTGAGAAGGATATTCACTGTGGGTTTTTCATAGATGGCTTTGATGATATTGAGGTATGTACCTTCTGTCCCTACACTTTGAAGAGTTTTGATCAAGAATGGATCCTATACTTTGTCAGATGCTTTTTCAGCAACGATTGAGAATATTATATGGTTCTTGTTCCTTCTTTTATTAACGTATTGTATCACATTGATTGATGTTGAACCAACATCCTTGTTGAACCAATATTGCAGCCCTGGAATAGATCCCACTTGGTCGTGGTGAATAATCCTTTTAATGTACTGTTGGATCCTGTTGGCTAGTATTTTGGTGGGAATTTTCACTTTTGTGTTCATTAAGGATATTGGTCTGTAATTCTCTTTTTTGATGGGGTCTTTGGTTTTGGGATCAAGGTAATGCTGGCCTCATAAAATGAGTTTGGAAGTTTTCCTTCCATTTCTATTTTTTGGAACAGTTTCAGGAGAATAGGTATTAATTCTTCTTTAAATGTTTGGTAGAATTCCCCTGGGAAGCATCTGGCCCTGGGCTCTTGTTTGTTGGGAGATTTTTGATGACTGCTTCTATCTCCTTACTGGTTATGGGTCTGTTCAGATTTTCTCTTTCTTCCTGGTTCAGTTTTGGTTGTTTATACATCTCTAGGAATGCATCCATTTCTTCCAGATAGTCAAATTTGCTGGCATATAGTTGATCATAATATGTTCTTATAATTGTTTGTATTTTTTTGCTGTTGGTTGTGATCTCTCCTCTTTCATTCATGATTCTATTTATTTGGGTCCTTTCTTTTCTTTTTCATAAGTCTGGTCAGGGGTTTATCAATATTACTAATTCTTTCAAAGAACCAGCTCCTAGTTTCATTGATTTGTTCTACTGTTTTTGTGGTTTCTATTTCATTGATTTCTGCTCTGATCTTTATAATTTCTCTTCTCCCGCTGGGTTTAGGCTCTCTTTGCTGTTCTTTCTCCAGCTCCTTTAGGTGTAGGGTTAGGTTGTGTATTTGAGACCTTTCTTGTTTCTTGAGAAAGGCTTGTATCACTATATATTTTCCTTTCAGGACTGCCTTTGCTGTGTCCCACAGATTTTGAACAGTTGTGTTCAAAAGATTTCATTTTTATGTAATCTCTATATGCAATGTGGGGCTTGAACCACAACCCTGAGATCAAGAGCCATATGCTCTTCTGACTGAGCCAGCCAGGTGCCCCATCCCTGCCTATTTTTAATTGCCTTTTTTTTTCCTTGATGGCAGAAAAATATATGCCAAAACATGTATTTAAGGTTGTTTGGCTTTTAGAATTATACTATTTGTGGAAAGGTTAATTTTGTACATAATTGTCTCTAGATCTAGTGTGTTAACCATCATCCTGGAATTTCTTTTCATTTCTCTTACAGGTTAATCGTACTATTACTTGGATACTGTGGTCTTCCTGTGATGATGTGTTCATTTATCATTTTCTTGCTGTCTGCATTGAAAGTTAATTTTCAGCAAGAGTATTTAAAAAATAAACTTTAGATTTATTGCATGTTTGAATTTCCCATTTTGGTCCTCACTTGGTAGATGGGTTGGGTATAAAACTAGGTGCAAAGTAATTTCTCCATTTTAGAGGCATCTTTCCATTGCTTTCCAGTGTCCAGTGTTACTATTAGAAATCATAAGCCAATCTATTTCTTATAATTTGGTAGGTACTGTTTGGGGAATTTTCTTTATGTTTTTCTCTTTTTTCCCCTCACATCCTTGTCTCCCTGCTCTTTCCATTATCCCTGTCTCCCCCATCCTCCCCCCTTTTTTGTTCCGATACTTTTTATGTATCTTTCTGTATGTAAAACAATATATAGGTGAAATATAAAGAATAAAAAGAATAAAAAATAAAGAATAAAAAGATAAATATCCATGAATCTACCAGCCACCTTACAAAATTGGACTTTCCTAAGCCCCTGTTTGTCCCTTCCCTATTGAGTTTTTCTTCCCCTCAGAGTATCACTGACGTGACGTTTATGCCTTTCCTTGTGTTTATTTTTTTTAAGATTTATTTATTTATTTTGGAGGGAGAGAGAGTATTAGCGGGAGGGCAGAGGGAGAGGGAGAGGGAGAGGGCATCTTAAGCATACTCCATGCTGAGCATGGAGGCCCATGTAGGGCTCAATTTCACAACCCTGAGATCATGACCTGAGCTGAAATCAAGAGTCTGATGATTAACCTGTTGCGCCACCCAGGCAACCCTTGTGTTATTTTTAATAGTTCGAGTATAAATGTATGATTTCTTAAGCACCGTGTTATTGAAATTCATCCATGTCTGTGTGTATATCTATAGTAAATTCATTTTCAATGCTGTATTTCATTAATATAAAATTTAATCCATTCTCTGTTGATGTATCTTTGGGTTGTTATAGATCCTTCTTACGAATAATGCTGCTTTGACATTTTTATAAAAGGATGTAAGAGTTTATCAGAGATAATTAGAAGTGGAAGGCCTGGGTCTGAGGATTTGTACAAATTCTACCCTATAAACAACATACTGTTATCTACAATGAGTATATCGGTTTATACCAGTGTATGAGAGGTCCAGTTGCTGCTCATCCTTCCTAACACTTGATATTGTCTTTTTTATTTTAGCAGTTCTGTTATTGTAATACCTATTTATTGGATCTCAGTGTAGTTTTAATTTACCTTTCCTTGTGATTAGTTAAAGTAAGCACTTTTTCGTATGTTTATGGATAGTGTTGGTTATTTGGATAGTCTCCTGTAAGAGGTAACTTTTTCTTTTCTCTTTTAAGATTTTATCTGTTAGAGAGAGAGAGAGGGTGAAAGCAGGGGGAAGGGCAAAGGGAGAGGGTGAGAGAGTCTCAAGTGGACTCCACGCTGATCCCAGAGTCCTACATGGGGCTTGATCTCATGACCCCTAGATCACGACCTGAGCTGAAATCAAGAGTTGGATGCTCAACTGACTGAGCACCCAGGCATCCCTGCCTTTTCTTTTTTTTTTTTTATTTGTAGGATTTCTTTATATAATCTTTATATATGAGTTGTTTTTATGTATTGCAAGTATCTTCTTCAACCCATGGGTTGCCTTTCATTCTTTTAATGGGATATTTGGATGAACACAAATTGTCTTACCTTTAATGTAGTCTAATTAATAATTTTTTAAAAAATTATTTATTTATTTATTTTTAAAGATTTTATTTATTTGACAGAGATCACAAGTAGGCAGAGAGGCAGGCAGAGAGAGAAGGGGAAGCAGGCTCCCTGCTGAGCAGAGAGCCCGATGCGGGGCTCGATCCCAGGACCCTGGGATCATGACCTGAGCCGAAGGCAGAGGCTTTAACCCACTGAGCCACCCAGGCGCCCCCTAATTAATAATTTTAATTAATAATTTTTAATACCTTATGGTTAGTGATTTGTGTGACCTGTTTAGGAAATCTTGACTTACTCCCATGGTCATGAAGATATTTTCCCTATTATCTTCTAGAAGCTTCATTGTTTTATTTTTCACGTTTAGGCCTATTATCTTCCTGGAATTAATTTTTGTGCGGGATAGAACTCAAGAATATATCTTTCCCTATAATTAGATATCCAGTTGATCCAGCATCATTTATTGAAAAAAACAGTTCTTTACCTACTGCCCTGCAAGTGTCATATTTGTGATAAATTAATGATGTATAGTGGTTCTACTTTGAAACTGTTCACTTGTATTGGCCTCTTTCTTGGTGGTTGTGCCAGTACCTTAATGTCTTCAATTTAATATTTATAAGTATTAGTTGAAACATATGAAGTTGTCATATTTGTAGGTTATCACTTTTTGGCAATTTCATATGGTTTAATCCAGCAGTGCATTTTGATATCTAGTAGCTTAAGGTCTTCTAAGTTCTCTAAGACTGTCTTAGGTGTTTGCATTTTTGTACAGTATTTAGAATCAATTTTTCAGTTTGAATTAAAAAGAGAAAACCTCCTGAGATTTTGCTTGTAAAGTTTCAATCTGTAGATCAGTTTGGGGATAATTGACATCTTTGAAATATTGAGTCTTCCAGTCCATAGTACATGATCATGCTATATCCTCCATTTATTTAA
Source organism: Enhydra lutris kenyoni (assembly GCF_002288905.1). NCBI lineage: Eukaryota > Metazoa > Chordata > Mammalia > Carnivora > Mustelidae > Enhydra > Enhydra lutris. The sequence continues at coordinate 6,578,471 of NW_019154094.1, read as the reverse complement.
ATGTTTAATTTCTCTCAATTTGTTGTTTTCTGTGTAGTAGTTAGGATATCTTTTTTAATTTTAATTTTTTTAGTTTTAAAAAGATTTTATTCGGGACGCCTGGGTGGCTCAGTTGGTTGGACGACTGCTTTCGGCTCAGGCTCAGGTCATGATCCTGGAGTCCCGGGATCTAGTCCCGCTTCGGGCTCCCGGCTCCACAGGGAGTCTGCTTCTCTCTCTGACCTTCTCCTAGCTCATGCTCTCTCTCAAATAAATAAATAAAATCTTTAAAAAAAAAAAATAAAATAAAAAGATTTTATTCATTTGAGAGAGAAAGAAAGATCAGAAGCAGGTGGGAAAGATAGAGGGAGAAGCAGACTCCCCACTAAGCAGGGAGCCCAATGTGGGGCTCAGATGATCTCAGCCTGAGGCAGCTGCTTAACTAACTGAGTCACCCAGGCACCCTCACGGTATCTTTTATTAAAGTTATTCTTAGAAGTTTTGAAGAAAATGCCACTGTATGTGATATTTTAAAAAAATCTTCAAATTGTTTTTGCTAGCATGTGGAAATACAGTTGTGTTTTAATAATTTGCCTGGAGTTCAACAACCTTGCTAATTAAATTCATTTCCTAATTTTTAAAAAAGATTTATTTATTTATTTATTTGACAGAGAGAGAGAGAGAGAGAGAGAGATACCATAAGTAGGCCGAGAGGCAGGCAGAGAGGGGGGAGCAGGCTCCCTGCTTAGCAGGGAGCCTGAAGCGGGGCTTGATCCTAAGACCCTGAGATCATTACCTGAGCCAAAGGCAGAGGCTTAACCTACTGAGCCACCCAGGCGCCCCTCATTTACTAATTTTAATAGTTTATTTCCTCTGTGTATAGTTGTTTCCTGCAGTGACTGTTATTATTATTTCTTTATAATCCTTATGCTCTTAATTTTTTTTTCTTGACTCATTGCACAATACTGGCTAGTAGCAGCAATAGCAGGCATTCTTAATTCTGCCCTATCTCAAGAGAATTTTGTTTGTGGCAGGTTTTGTTTTGTTTTGTAGATAACCTTTGTCAGATAAACGATCCTCCCATCCTATTTTGTTAGGATGCCCCCCCCCAGGCCTTTTTGATTCTATTGAGAGATGAGCTTTTAGTTTCTCTACTTATCTGTTGATGTAGTGAATACATTGATAGATTGCTCTAAGGCATTATTAGCCAGCCCAGTTCAAGATGTATCTTTTCTGCATTGCTTGATTTGATTTACTAATGTTTATTTTAGGATTTTTTTCACTTAAGTTAGGAGTCAGGAAATTATGGCTCAAGGTCAAATTCAGCCTACAGTCTATTTTTGTATAATTTATGAGCCAGGGGGCGCCTGGGCGGCTCAGTCGATTAAGCGTGTGTCTTTGGCTCAGGTTGTGATGTCAGGATCCTTGAGGTCAAGCCACAAGTTGGGCTCCTCCTCAGCCGGGAGTCTCATTGTCCCTGTCCCTTTGCTCCTCCCCCCTGCTTGTGTTCTCTCTTTCTCTCTCTCTAACGGATAAATAAATCTTTTAAAAAAAATTTATGAACTAAGAATGTTTTCCACATTTTAAAATAATTGACAGAAAATCAAAAGGAGAAAAACATTTCATGGCAGGTGATGTACACTATTGAAATTTCAGTGTCTATAAATAAAGTTTATTATAACCCAGACACACTCATTCATTTGTGTGTTGTCTGTGGGAGCTTTCATACTGTAATGGCAGGGTTGAGTCCAGGCAGGTTTTGCTTTGCACAGTAGTTCAGGACCGTAAAAATGGCCATGCAGGCAAAGCAAAGTTAATAATCAGTTAGAAAAATTATGATTGTTTTGTGATCTTTTTTTGTTTGTTTTTAAATATTTTATTTATTTATTTGACAGACAGAGATCACAAGCAGGCAGAGAAGCAGGCAGAGAGAGAGGAAGGGAAGCAGACTCCCCGCCAAGCAGAGAGCCCGATGCGGGGCTCGATCCCAGAACCCTGGGATCATGACCTGAGCTGAAGGCAGAGGCTTTAAACCACTGAGCCACCCAGGCGCCCCTGATTGTTTTGTGATCTTTAAAAACTTTGTAAGATCTCTTAGCGTAAAGTTAATATTTAGTACACTGTAATTCAAAACATTAAAAACATGGAGAATTGAAATGTTTGATTTGTTTGGAAAAAACCTACCAGGAATAATTTGAACAGTATCAGGCTTCTTACCATATAACTTGTGATGTGGAGTGGGCATCTTTTCCGTATCTTTTCTACTCCTTTCTAAGTTTAGATCAACTTCCAACATTTTATCCTTTGTGTTTTCATTGCCACAGAGTATGGTCAGAGTTCTTCTTCTTTTTTTTTTTTTTAAGATTTTTTTTTTTATTTGACAGAGATCAGAAGTAGGCAGAGAGGCAGGCAGAGAGAGAGAGAGAGAGAGAGGAGGAAGCAGGCTCCCTGCCGAGGGGAGAGCCTGATGTGGGACTTGATCCCAGGACCCTGAGATCATGACCTGAGCCAAAGGCAGAGGCTTAACCCACTGAGCCACCCAGGTGCTCCATCAGAGTTCTTCTAATGTGCGACTTCTTGCTAGCATCACTTCCTCCAAGGCATTTTCATTTTTTTCACCAAACCATTGTCCTCATTTGTGGAGATAAGCTTACCCTCACAGTTCCTCTGGCAGCATATCCAGACACTCTTTTGAATGGTGGTAGTATCAGCATTCCCCCAGTGAGCTATTTTTTCTGTGACTACATTTACGTTTGATTTGAATTTCACTTTGAATTACTACTTTTTGATTCTTTGCTGCACATTCATTTTTGTAGGCCAGTTCTTTCAATTATTCATTTTTGTTTTTTGTAAAATACCACATGGGTTTATCATTGGGAGATGAGGAGGCAACACCACCATTTATGTAGGAACTGAATAACAGATGCCCAGTGACCAGTCACCAACAGGCTTTGAAGAAGTGATGTGAAGGGCACCTGGGTTAAGTCTCTGACTCTTGATCTTGGTCATGATCTCAGGGTTGGGAGATTGAGCCTAGGGGGCTCCTCGCTCAGTGGGGAGTCTGCTTGGAATTGTCTCTCTGCCTCTCCCACTTCCCCTCCCTCCCCTCTAAAATAAATAAACAAAATCTTAAAAAAAAAAAAAAAGAAAAAAGAAAAGTGATGTGATAGGTAATTGATCTCCATGTGCACCTGTTATTTATATAGTGATTTGTAGACTGAAGAGCTAACAGCAGATTTTGTACTTTATGCGATTACTCGTGGTTAATATACCATGGTGACTGAAACTTGAACCATGTTATTGGGGAGTGGTGTTATTTAACTAAATCATGGTAACTGAAATTTGTGCATGTTAGAACCATGTAAAGCAAGGACTGCCTATATTTGTGACAAAGTGTATGGACCACAGAATTTAAATAGTTTACTCTCTGTCTCTGTACAGAAAATGTTTGCTGACCCCTGAAATAAGTTTGTAAGTTTATTTTGGCTTATAATTTTCCATTATTGGGTTCTTCTTGTCTGGTTTTGTAGCAGGTACATACTATCAATAATCACATAAACAATACCAAATATGTAAAACACATACAATGTTCCACGCCCTATTTTCTTTCTTTCTTTTTTTTTTTTTTTAAAGATTTTATTTATTTATTTGACAGACAGAGATCATGAGTAGGCAGAGAGGCAGACAGACAGACAGAGAGGTGGAAGCAGGCTCCCTGCAGAGCAGAGAGCCCGATGAGGGGCTCGATCCCAGGACCCTAGGACCATGACCTGAGCCGAAGGCAGAGGCTTTAACCCACTGAGCCACCCAGGCGCCCCCCTGTTTTCTATATTAACAGATCCAGAAAGTAGTTAACACTATTACCCCAACTAACATTTGAGGAAACTGAAGCAAAAAGGTGAAGAAACTTGCGCAGGGTCACATAGATACTAAGTGGTGGAAACCAACTTTGAAACTCTGGCAGTCTGGCTGGAATGTGGGCCTCTAATCAGTGCATTATATTTTTGTTAACCTCATAAAATGATTTGGTGAGAATTCTTCTATTTTCTAGAGTTTGTGTTAGATTGGAGTTACCTGCATCTTGAATATTAGTTAGAACTCCTATAAAATCGGGGGTGTGTGTGTAAGACTTAAAAATAATTGTTTCAATTCTATAATTGATTTGGGACTATTTAGGTTTTCTGTTTATTATAAAATTTTGGATCAGTTATTGTAATATATTCTCTTTTAGAAACTGGTCGTTTAAAAAAAATTTTTTTAAGTAATCTTTCACCCACTGGGGGGCTCAAACTCACAATCCCAAGATCAAGAGTCCTGTGCTCCACCGACTGAGGCAGCCAGGCACCCTGGAACTGGTCTTTTTCATCTGATTTTTTATATTTGTTGGCATAGTTGTTGATAATCTCTTTTTCCTCTGCCACATTTGTAGCATTATTCTTTTCCTTCCTAAAATTGTTCATTTATGCCGTCTCTTCTTTTTTGGTCAGTCTTACCAAAGGTTTGTTAACTTTATTACTCCTCAAAGAGGACTTTTGCTTTGTTGATCTTCTCTTTTCTTTCTTTGCGCTTTTTTTTGGTTCAAGATTTTATTTCCTTCCTTTGGTTTTCTTCAGATTTATTTTTACCTAACTCTTTAAGATGGATCTTAAGACTAATTTACTTATATCCTTCTTTTTCTAATAAAAGCACTTAAGGCTGGAGACTTCCTCAAATTCTCTCTTTAAGTATATTCCACAAGCTTTGCTATGTAGTATTTTTGCTATTATTCAGTTCTAAGTGTTTTTTCATTTCTATTTTGATGAGTTATTTGCCATGTGTTTTAAAATTTCCCAATAAATTTTTGAAAAATTCAGGTTTTTGTCTCTAACTTATTTATGATGCTTCCTAAATGTATATTGTACAATAATGATTTTTTAAATAAAGTTTTTATTTAAATTCCAGTTAGTTAACACAGTGTCATATTAGTTTCAAGTGTACAGTAGAGTGATTTAACACTTACACGCAACACCTGGTGCTCATCACAACAGGTGCACTCCTTCGTCCCCATCACCTATTTCACCCATCCCTCCACTCAGCTCCTCTCTGGTAACGACCAGTTTGTTCTCTTACAATAATGATTTTTAAAATTGAGATTTGTCTTATGTCCTAGCATACATTTACTTTACAAATGAAATGTCCTGTGTGTGTGCCAGAAAAGTGTCTTTTCCAGTGTACTCTGTAGTCCCAATAGCTGAAACTTGTATATTGAGTTGTTCAGACATTACATGTCCTTACTGATTTTTTTTAAATTTTATTTTTTATAAACATATAATATATTTTTATCCCCAGGGGTACAGGTGTGTGAATCACCAGGTTTACACACTTCACAGCACTCACCATAGCAGTCCTTACTGATTTTTGTCTACACGATGTATCAGTTACTGAGGGAGGTGTATTGCAGTATCCCCCTATGAAGGAGGACCCATCTGTTTCTTTTCATTAATGGCAGTTTTATGTTTGTATTTAATTTTTAGTGAAGTATAGTTGATACACAATGTCACATTAGTTTTGGCTGTACAACTAGTGATTGGACCAGTTTTTATGTTATGCTGTGCTCACCACAAGTGTAGTTACCATCTGTCCCCATACGGTGCTGTTACAACATTATTGACTATATTCCCTATGCTGTGCCTTTTACTCCCATGACTTAACTCATATCATATCTGGAAGCCTGTATTCTAGCCTGGAAGCATGGAAACCCACTCCCTTTCCCTTTCACCCATTTTGCCCATTTACTAGTATTAAATATTAATCTTGTATGTTCCTAACAGAGTCTCTCTATCCCTTCTATCGCCCTCTCCACTGGCAAGCATGAGTTTGTTCTCTGAATTTATAGGTCTCTTTCTGCGTTTTTGTTGTTGTTGTTGTTTTGTTTTGTTTTGTTTTTGGAGTCCACATAAAAGTGAAATCATATGGTATTTGTCTTTCTCTGACTTATTTCACTTAACCTAATGCCCTCTAGGTCCATCCATGTTGTTGCAGATGGCAAGAGCTCATCCTTTTTTATGTTGAGTAATAATGAAATTTTGTGTGTGTGCGTGCATGTGTATATGTGTACGTATCACATCATCTTCATCCGTTCAGCTGTTGTTCGCCTCTTGGAATGCTTCCATATCTCGGCTGTTAGAAATAATGCTGCAGTAAACATAGGGATGTATATGCCTTTTTGAATTAGTATTTTTATTTTGGATGAAATGTTACATTTTTAAAATAGCTGTGGTGCTAGGTTCACACAAGGTTAGTATTTAATATTGGTAAATTAAAAAATACTGGTAAGTCATAGCAAATTGAACTTGTCACTTTATTTCTACTAATGGATTTTTTGCTTAGAGTCTCTCTCTCTCTCTCTCTCTCTCTCTCGCACACACACACACACACACAAATCCCCCAACTGCTATGAGTGTTAGCAAGGGCCATAGCATGTAGGAGCCACCTCTCCTAGGGATGTCTGGGATTACATCCCTTCCCTTCACGTGGCTCTCAGCCAGTGACTGCCTGATGAGGGTTACAAAAACCTGGCTCCCTTACCTCATGGTGGGATTGGCTCTGTGGTGTGATTGTGCTTTATAGCTTCCCAGACAGGAGGTGTAGGCTAACCTTTAGCTGAAACCATAGTTTTGCTGCTCTTCCCTCCCTTACAGATTCCTCCTGAAGGCACTCCCTCCGTAAATCACTTGTATAGAATCCCTGTCAGGCTCTTCTTCTAAAAAACTCTTATCTAATAAGCACCCACCTTCTCAAAAAGGGAGAATTTGATCTCTTTCTAGTGTTAAGTGTTAACAAATTCTGTCTTATGTTTCATTTCAATGAACTTTGTCTTCAAGTAGGTTGTTGATTAATTGAGTAGCTCTCAATCGTGGGTGCCCTTCAGAATCAACACTTAAAAACTGAAATTGCCCCCCTCAGTCCCTGAATGACTCTGATCCGGTGGCATTTCACTTTGACTCAGATCTTTACTTCCGTTTCAGGTAAAATGTTAAAAGTGATGTTAATTATTAACGTGAAAGAGTCCTTTGATTTTTACTTTGCTTGTTCAGTTTTCACTTAGTGTTATTTTTGCTTCTAGGCCTTTTTTTTTTTTTTTTTACCCCCTTCCCTCATTTGAAAGCATCCATAAGGCACTTTTATGTTAAAGGCAAGTCATTTACTACCACTACTAAGGTCTTTATACAAAATGCCTGCTAACTACTCCTGTAGCGTTTGTGCTTTCTTCTCTCCTGCTCAGAAGAGCAGGGCTGTTCTACCCCAATACTGATTCTGTGCCCAGAACCCACAGTGGAAGAGCCAGAAGGGTCCTTCAGCTAGGCAGGTGTCAAGTCCAGCGAGAGAAGTCTGTGTCATGATATGGAACAGAGCACACTCAGCAGGATGAATGTGCAGCTGAGATCCGACCAGGTGTCACTACTGTACTAGATGCCCAGGATAAAAGGTGAAAAAGATGTGTCCCTGCCATCTAGGAACTCCCAAGTCCAATGGGACTCTGGAGGAGACACACATTATATGTGTCTGTGATAAATAATTACAGAATTATCAGCACAGATCCTCATTCTCCTCTTAATTCAGTCTTTCATTTTCCTTTATGTTCACTGACATCTTAAACAATAAAATAGCTCACGCTCTGGCTCTGAGCTTAAGAGAGATACTTCCCTTGGCTTGATGGAGAGATTTTTTTTTTCTTAAACAGTTCTCAAGAGCTGGGTGCTGATGAAGTGTGAATAGTTTTTCCCTTCACCCAATTTCCCCAACACTAGGTAATCTTAAAATTACACAGTATATTTACTACTTGACAGACACATGTGAGCTGGTACGATGGAGATTTCACATTTTAATAACTACAAAATATGTTTTACACAGTGATGCTAACATGACGGTGGTAGCTTATCTCTTCAACAAAATGCTATTTGTTTCGGCCGTATTGCATCATGTTGTTGTGCTTTTCTAAAAGCAGAGGGCTATTTTTACTGCCTGCCTAATAATGATTAGATGACCAGCATGGAGAGCTGGCTTGTATGGTTACTCCTTGTTGGCTTTCTTTTCGTGATTGCGGACAACTTGATTGCTCTGGCATAAAGCTATGTTTGGAAAGAAGAAGAAATGAGGTGAATATGCTAGTTAATGGTGACCCTTCAGCCTTGAATATATTTATTCTTTTTCCAGTTCTGAAGAATTTTTTGTAGTTTTAGCACCTCTGATTAATTTCAAATTAGACCTACTTGTTTTTTGTTGGTTTTGGTTGGTTGGTTTGTTTTTAAAGCAGGCTCCATGCCTAGAGTGGAGCCCACTGTGGGGCTTGAACTCATGACCCTGGGATCTAGATCTGAGCTGAGAGCAAGAGTCGATGCTTAACCCACTGAGCCACTCAGGCGCCCCAGACCTTTTTTTTTTTTTTTTTTTTAAGATTTAAAAAAATTTATTGGTGAGAGAGAGCTAGCGTGTGTGCATAAGCAGGGGGTGGTGGCAGGCAGAGGGAGAATCAGGCTCCCCTCTGAGCAAAGAGCCCAACTTGGGACTTGATCCTAGGACTCTGGGATCACAACCTGAGGTAAAGGCAGACAACCTACCGAGCCACAAAGGTGTTCCTACTTTTTATTAACTTTGGTCATACCATCTTAGAAGTCTATTCAGCTAGCCCCTTTGTTTTGTTGGTTTTTGTTGTTTTAGCCATCTTCTGTGTAAAGTAATTGACTAAGAGAAGATACACACATTGCTTAGACATGGTCCTTCCTCTTTGGGATCTAGCAGTTATGGGAGCCACTGGTACCTACAACTAACTACAGTACAGATCAGACTGTACTGTTACTATAGAAATACAGGTGAGCTGTTAGTTCTCAATGGTGCCGGGAGAACAGATCTCAGAATGGAATCACAGAAAAGCTGATGGTTGATGATAGTTGATTTCAAGACTCTGACAAGTGAGGAAGGAGTGAAGAGCATTTGTAGTGTGGAGAGCAGTATGAGCAAGGCCGTGTGGTGATGTCAGTGATAGGCTCATAAGATGGCAGCTGGTCCCCTGTTCCCTGAAGTACAGGGAGAGCCTCCAGGGCAAACTGCTGATGGCTGTGGTAGGTCCTAGGTCTGGGTCCATAATCCTATAGGATTATGGATATCACACAAAGGAGTTTGGAGTGTTTTTTTCCTAATAGGGATTGGGGTCCTTTTAAATCAGCTCAGATTTTTTTCCCCCCTGATCTTCAGGACTCCTCCCAGTTGCTGTTATACTTTAAGAAGAAGAGGTAAGGCAAGGCAAAAAAATAGATTTGGAAGTACAGTGGTGTCATTGTGTCAGATAAAACAGAAACTGCAAAATTCCAAGATTTTGTCAATTCTTTTACACCCTGCTCGTGTTTCTGGTGTTTGCTGGATCTCCCCTTAGCCGGATCCTCAGTCTGGCTTTCTTTATAAATGACTTGTTTCTTCTCTTTCCTTTTTTTGTCAGCTGTTAAAGTGAGGGAATTGGAATCTAGATTATTTGAACTGGTGTTTTTATAAAAGCCTTTAGAGATCTTAAGTGTTTAGAAATAATTTTTTGGGTAGGTGTAGTTTGAAACTCTGAATGTGTTTGGTTCTTAATTAGACTGAGGAAGGATAAGCGGGATGAATAGTAACTTTTTTTTTTTTAAAGATTTATTTATTTGTTGGAGAAAGGAGAGAGAGAGAGCAGGAACATGGGGAGTGGCAGGCAGAGGGAGAAACAGGCTCCGTGCTGGGCAAGGAGCCTGATGTGGGACTCGATTCCAGCACCCTGGGATCATGATCTGAGCTGAAGGCAGATGCTTAATTGAGCCACCCAGGTGTCCCTGAATGGCAACATTAAAAAAAAAACTATTTTTTTCCCCACAATTCCGGGGCAATAGGTATTGAGAATCATCCTAAGATTGACTTTTTTTTTAAATTGAAATAAAATTGAAGAGTCGCTCTTAAGGATGGTTAGAGCAGAAATTTAAGTGCTGTGTCATTGTCGCCTCTTGCTTGGCGCACATTACCAGACTTCAGCAGACACCGTGCTGAGTGGATCACATGGCTAACAGTGGGAGGTATCTGGTGTAGATGATTCTTCTTGGAGAAATAGGTTTAAAATCACTGGGACAGAAGTGTGGCAGGCAGGTGCCTGTTTAGAGGTCCAAAATGCGTTCGGTCAGGACTGAACACAGACTGCCTGTATAGTTCCTGTAAGTATGCAAGCTAGGCATTGAGGCTCGGGCTGCAAGGTTTTATGTATGTGAATATGTGTGTGCATGTGTGTGCAGTGTTTGTATGTTTCGAGGACAGAGTTCCCTAAAATTGCATAGGGAAAAGGAACTCTTTGTTTTTGGGACTACATGGAAGTAAAGTCCACGCACTCTTCCATACAGGAATGTCACTGGGCAATAGCCTCAGCTATTCTAGTAATCAAGGGCTTTCTCCTGTTGCAATCCTGTGATGAACAGGACAAGTGGTGGTTCTGAATGGAACCCTGTGGAGCCTGCAAATACCATCCGTTCATAATAGTACAGCTGTTGTCCTTGAAGTGTGTAGGGAGGTACCTGGGGGTGGAAACTTAATATATTCTGCAGGGGTTTGGGGCTTATTGCTAGGATAGTCAAGACATTGCTGAGCTGTGCCTTTGCCATTCTGGTTCTGGGGAAGAGCCGGAGAAATTCCGATTAGCCTCAGGGATCACATGTGCCTGTGAGCTCTGTAAGATGGTAGCTGATTCCCATACAGCCATCAGCTGTATGGGAATAAAAATCGTTTTTTTACAACAAGTAGAAATTGGTTTTACTTTGAATGAAATACCGTTCTGATTGAAAGTATAAATCAAACTAGTTTTCTAGTTAAATAAATTGAAAGCAGAACACAGACACCAGACAAATAAGGGTCAGCTTGCTATGTAATAGACCTCTGAAAGGACTTAATTAATCTGAGGGGGCGCCTGGGTGGCTCAGTTGGTTAAGCATCTGCCTTCACCTTGGGTCATGATCCCAGGATCCTGGGATTGAGTCCTGAGTCCGGCTCCCTGCTCAGTAGGGAGCCTGCTTCTCCCTCTGACTTCTTCCCTCTCGTGCTCTCTCCCATTCTCACTCTCTTTCTCAAATAAATAGATAAAATCTTAAAAACAACAACAACAAAAAAACAATCTGAGGAATAGAGTCCCTAGTTAGTAACTGAAAGTTTGCTAGGCAGACTTAAAAAAATCTCATGTTGAATATGAAATCTTTATGATGCAGGCTATACCACCACCATGTCAGATTATAAATGGTCTCTGGAACTGGCTGGGATGCTGGGTTTCTTCCAAGCCTGAAGAACAAGCACTTCATTTTGGTCCCAGCACTTTCACTAATGTCCTGGGATAGCAGCTTAGTGTTGGCCTCAGAATTCTCTGCCGTTTAGATCAGTCATGCCAAAAAAAAAAAAAAAAAAGAAAAGAAAAGAAAATATGAGCCCCACGGATCTTTTTAGTTCTATATCTTATCCATAATTCACCCCTCTATCCCCGCTGCCCAAAAACCTGATAGAATATTAATTATGGAGAAAATTTAAGTGAGCATTATGAGCAGTCTTCTCCTTTTTTTTTTTTTTTAAATTTTATTTATTTATTTGACAGAGACAGATCACAAATAGAGAGGCAGGCAGAGAGAGAGGGGGAAGTAGGCTCCCTGCTGAGCAGAGCCTGATGTGGGCCTCGATCCCAGGACCCTGAGATTATGACCTGAGCTCAAGGCAGAGGCTTCACCCACTGAACCACCCAGGTGCCCCAGTCTTCTGCCGTTTTCAGAATTATTATTAAATGTTTATTTACTAAGTTGGTTATTTGGACCTCAGAAGCATTTCCCTTAGATACTAATTGAAAAACAGTAATTTTATTTTTCAGTTAGTCCAGGTGACTGTGAAGAAAATTTTTTTCTTTCTTTTAAAACTAACAGGAGGTAATATTTTAAAAGAGCTTGCCTTTGACATTGTATAACTTCCCTTTCTTTGACATCCTAGGACCTCTGGGACCACATATCCTCTCTCTACTTTGATACCTTATCCAGATCTTCTTTGTTTCCTGAAATGTTCCGTGTTGCTAAATTAGTATTCTTACCCCCTTTCACACTAAAACCAAAACCTCAAATACTTTCCATGGAATTGATCTCTGGGATTAAGAGGAAAATTAACTTGATAAGAACTGAACTCACACTAAGGTGGAATGATGGGCCTTCTGGGATGTAAGTCCCTTTACCCCCTTCAAAACTGTGAAACAGGATTCTACACTTTTAAAAAGAGAATGCTGACCACCACAAATAATCTTGGTACAGGTTTGGCAAATGTGACAGAGTGAAATGAAAATGTGACAGTGGCTGTGCAAAGTGTCTCACTATGTTAGTGGGAATTAGGCTTCTATTTCTCTTTTTCATCATGAGTTTTCTTGCTCCACTTTAGCTTCAAAGGAGCACCTTTGGGAGGGTGGAGGGGCCAGGGCGAAGGAAGTAGATCCCGGAGGACAAAGTCAGCAACAGGCAATTTGCAGACTAGATTGCTAATGGTAATTTCTCATCAGACACAATCAGCACAGATCTGGAGTGAGTGACTGACTATAGGTAAGACTGACCTAACATTTTTTTTTTTTTTTTTAAGATTTTATTTATTTATTTGACAGAGGGAGACACAGCGAGAGAGGGAACACAAGCAGGGGGAGTGGGAGAAGGAGAACCAGGCTTCTCACTGAGCAGGGAGCCCAATGCAAGGTTTGATCCTGGTACCCCAGGATCATGACCTGAGGCAGATGCCTAACGGCTGAGCCACCCAGGCACCCCTGACTTAATATTTTCAAGAGGAATTTTGGGACCTTGAGAAGTTGCCCATACTTCTGTGTATTTAAATAAATTGTGAACAACCAGTCTCTATAGATCTAGAAAATCGTTCAGTAACTAATTCCAGAGTATGTAATCTAAAGTAAACCATACAACAGAGGAGATGCTTTGTGAGCTCATCATATCTTATTTACTCCGCATGAGTACATGGCTATTAATAGTCAGAGGCTAGTCAAGAGCCCAAAATTCTGTTCTGTGCTTCATCATCTTGTCATGTCAGTATTTCTTGTCTTCGTTCACATATTTTCAAAACTCTTCTCAACAGATAGTTTCACTTCAGGCATGTAGTCAGAATGAAAGATCAGATGTCCAAAGCGCTATGCTTGAAAACTGTGTGTTCTCTTGGGGCCTGGTTAAATAATATGGGGCTTATTTTTTGGCATAGTGGTGTCAAGTCTCCTTTGATGTTAGCCAGAACTGGGTGGAGTTTCTTAAGCTCCAGTCAGATTTGCTCAAGCAGGGCACTGTGCAGTGATGAGTTTGTTTTTAGTCTCTCCCTTTGCCAAAAAGCTCTTGCCTTTTAATAAATCTGCACCCAGTTATAATTGGGAGTACTTGACATATAAAAGTCAGGCATGCACATTGAGGATCTGTGTGCAATTTATTTCTAATTTAAGTGATGAATCTAAATTATAAGCAGCTTATAGAATAATCAGCCTCAGGAATCATTTAACATACCACTCTCATTTTACAGATTAGGGAACTCACCCCCTGACTGTGACTCACGGGAAGCTTTAGATTAAACTGGTGCCTCAGTGAGGTATAGAAACTTCTGTACCTAGCTTTTTTTTTTTTTTTTTTTTTTTTTTTTGCCTCCCAGAAACAAAGCCTTTTAAAGGTAAAACTTTTATACAGATAAGAAAGGTATAGTAGATGCCACGACGTGGATGGAACTAGAGAGCATTATGCTTAGCGAAATAAGTCAGTCAGAGAAAGACAACTATCATATGATCTCCCTGATACGAGGAAGTGGAGATGCAACGTGGGGGGTTTGGGGGGGTAGGAATAAATGAAACAAGATAGGATGGGGAGGGAAACAAACCATAAGAGACTCTTAGTCTCACAAAACAAACTGAGGGTTGCTGCGGGGAGGGAGAGGGTGGTTGGGTTATGGACATTGGGGAGGGTATGTGCTATGGTGAGTGCTGTGAAGTGTGTAAACCTGGTGATTCACAGACTTGTACCCCTGGGGCTAATAATACATTATATGTTAATAAAAAATTAAAAAATTAAAAAAAAAAAGATGAAAAGAACCTGGGTCCTTGAAAGTCATTGAGTTACTGAATTGATCAGCCATGATATTGCCTTCTTCTGGGACTCCTGTAATGGAGGATAATAAATGCTTATTTTTATTGGAGAAAAAAAAGGGTATAGTGTAAATAGTCAAGAAGAGATCATTTCTTTTTAGTAGGTAGTCCTCATTCACAAGAGTATATTTTTGGATCTTCCTGAATATCCAGATTTGAGAGTAACATTGTGCCATATGCTTATGTCCATAAATTACATAACTCAACATTTTAAGGCATAACTGAATATTAAGTGACCTTAAATGGTTCTGTGAGTGTGGGATGAAATTCACCCATGAATTCATTAAAATCAATTCCAAAACACTGGCAGAACCTGTTTAACAAACCTGTAGAACACTTATTTATTATACTTGTATATATTTTAGAATAGAATAACTATAAAATTGAATCATGTTTAATTTATTGAAAACTGGGGCTTCCTGGATAAAAGCCAGTACTTCATTTTCCATAAGTAAATTGTGTGTGTGTGTGTGTGTGTGTGTGTGTAAATCATATTTCTATTTATATGTAGTGACAAGAAAGGAAGATCTAAGCTGTGTTGAGATATAGTTTCTGGGTGGTTGGCTAGATGCACTCTGAGCCAAATGACCTTCTTGCTTTCCAGCTGTCTAATTTTCTATCAGTTTTACCTTCTTAGGCTGAATTTAAGCCGCTATTCATAGTCCATGAACCGCATGTCAGCCCAGGAAGTGGTTTGGGAGGTTGGGGTGGGGGTAAAGAGGGAAAGATGATGGTGGATAAAGAGCTGCCCTTTGAGAATATGCACTCGGGTAAATGAGATTGGAAAGATATTGTTGGTTTTGTCTGCATTTTCACCTGTGTCCTAAATTAGGGAGTTTGAGTGGATTACATGGAATAGGTGTCCTAGGTATGTATTATGGAAAAAATAGAGCTACTGTTAGGGATGGTACAGATACCCTTTCAAATGTTCTTTGACCTTGAAACTGTTTAATTATAGACATCCTTTATTATTTTTGGTTCATAATAGGTTTCAAATGCTAACTGGTAATAATAGTTATCATAAAAAAGGGAAAAGCAGTTACTTTTTATGGAACTTATTGACATTAAATTTGTCAGGCTTTTAAAAAGTTCTTTCATGAGTCATTTTTCAGCGTTTTTTCCTGGCAGGACCTGGAGAGACAATCATACTTTACATGTAAAGTGGCCTGGGTGGCATATAGAGTAGGAGTGCCCATCCATATTCATGTGTTGTGAATGGGTTGTGTGTGTGCTGCTCCGTACTGATGACGATGATAGGAACTCATGTGTGCAGACAAAGTTTAAGATAGAATCACTGTACTCCTTGGTGTGTATTTCTTTTTCCTTAATAAATTTAGCTGGAGAGAGGTAGACAGTGGAGGACAGTTTTAAAGGAGAGCCTTTAAACATGGCTCGAATCATAGTAGATTCTGGCTTTTAAAAATTTGGGTGGAGGAAAGACTGTGTATTAGTTGAGATTCTTTGCTTGCAAGCAGTAGATTGACTAAATTAGGAGAAAGAAAGATGGAAGGTTGCTCACTTAGACTCGAGAAAGAAGACAACCAGGGCAACTGAACACCTGCCGAGTGGTGCGTCTTCCATTATGAGATACTCCTTTTCCAACAATCTTCTTCCTGGTCATGTGTCCAACACCACTGGGGTGGCTGTTAGTGAATATCGGGGGAGATAAGGAAGAATGAATTTCTAGGCAAACAGAAGCAGTACCTGTCATACAATGCAGCTAAGAATTTCTTTCGTTCTTTTTTATTTTAGTTGTTTTTTTTTTTTTCTTTGTTTTTTTTTTTTTAAGATTGATTTAGGGGCACCTGGGTGGCTCAGTGGGTTAAGCCTCTGCCTTTGGCTCAGGTCATGATCTCAGGGTCCTGGGATCGAGCCCTGCATTGGGCTCCCTGCTCAGCAATGAGCCTGCTTCACCTCCTTTCCCCACCCTGCACCTGCCTCTCTGCCTACATGTGATCTCTGTCAAATACATAAATAAATTTTTTTTTAAGATCGATTTATTCATGAGAGAGAGAGAGAGAGAGCGTGCATGTGCCTGCTGCTGTACATGCGGGGTGGGGGGGAGCAGCAGAGAGAGTGAGAGACCCCTCAAGCTGACCCAACTCGGGGCTCCATCCCAGGACCCCAAGATCACAAGCTGAAGCAAAATCAAGAGTGGGACGGAGACTCACTGATTGAGCCACCCATGTGCCCCTATGCAGCTAAGGATTTCTGTTTGATTTACCTTTGCCTGCTCAAGAAAGCTCTTATGTTCACTTAACCTTTCTGAGTCTCTTGGAGTCTCTATTAAGTTAGACCTTTTGAAAGCAGACACGGTGCCCAGAATACTTTTTTTATTGCCCACTGTGCTATATATGTATCGGGAGCTCAATTTATTGCAGGCCCTTTGGCATTTTTACTACACTATTCCTGTATTTCTGGGCTAGTCACCTGCAGTTTTGCCTGTAGTAGGCTATACTTCTTAACTTCAGGTTGTGTTTAAAATTGGAGAGCCTCATGTTCTGAAAAGATGGTGAGCGCATGACCACACAGAGGGGCTGCCACCCCTAGCTAATCAGGGAACATGTCCGTATTTTTCATGCCAACAGGGCTAGGTATAGTTTGGTTAACGGAGCTATCCACAAGAAATTCATGAAGAAGCATTATTTAACCTCAACAAAATAAGTCTTTTGTCAAGAAAGTTGACTTCATTCTCCTGATAGTAATGTAACCTTTTTTTAAATGGGAATATAATGTAATCTGACCTCCTTTTGTATATTCTTTTAAGAAATATTCTGGGATGTGATTTAGAAATGAAAATGGAAGAGATAGTTGATAAGTTTATAAGACTTGAAATCAAAAGACCTGATATGAGTCTTACTGGCTGTAACTTTGGATAAATTGTTTTTTTTTTTTTTTCCCTTGACAATTTTATTAATGGAAAGGACAAAATGGCTTTTGCTCTGTTTACTTCTGAGAGATGTGAGATAGAGAGTGTTTACTTCGGGTAAGACTGTCAACTGAGCTTTAATTTTCTAATCTGTGAAATGAGGGAGCCTCTTCTAGCTCTCGTTTTAGATTTTATTTCTTTTTTTGTTTAGAACAACTGAGAAGAGTTTTTAGGAATGTGTTTCCCTTTGCACAGTGCCCATCTTATGAAATATTTTTTCCCCCTTAACCAGGCAGTTGCAGTGGTGCAAAATGGCTGACCTCAGTCTTGCAGATGCATTAACAGAGCCACCTCCAGAAATTGAGGAAGAGATAAAACGGGACTTTATTGCCACGCTGGAGGCAGAGGCCTTTGATGATGTTGTGGGAGAAACTGTTGGAAAAACAGACTATATTCCTCTCCTGGATGTTGATGAGAAAACCGGGAATTCAGAATCAAAGAAGAAACCATGCTCAGATACTAGCCAGGTTGAAGGTAAGTAGTTAAGCCAAGCTGCTGAGAAAGCAGATTAGGGATTATGCTTTGGGTCATAATCTTAAAAACTTTGAGTAAACTGAATTGAGTTCTTTAGCATAAGCTAGTCACTTTCTCCTTGGTTTCTAAATTCAGAAATAGATGTAGGTTCATTACCCTTTAGTTGAGTGTGTGTTCATGAAACTGTAGATAAATTTTAATCTAAAGGTTCTTCTATAAAGTCTCAACTATTATATAATCTGCCCAATTTCCTAAATTAAACTATCTGCTCTGCCTTTACTTTGACAGTAGCTTTGTAACAAAGTCAGATATGTAAAATTCTATGTTTACATCAAGACTGAATTTGGAATGGAATCAGGTACCACTTTTTGTCTTCGGGAGTAATTCTAGGTCAGGATTAAACCATGGATTAAATCTTTTTTTTTTTTTTTTAAGATTTTATTTATTTATTGGACAGAGAGATCACAAGTAGGCAGAGAGGCAGGCAGAGAGAGAGGAGGAAGCAGGCTCCCCACTGAGCAGAGAGCCCGATGCGGGGCTCGATCCCAGGACCCTGGGATCACGACCTGAGCCGAAGGCAGAGGCTTAACCCACTGAGCCACCCAGGCGCCCCGGATTAAATCTTTTGAAAGAGGTTTGCTGCTTTTACATGTTGCTGGATCACATTTGCCCACTATTTGGTTGAGGATTTTTGCATTTATGTTTATGTGGGATATTGGTCTATAATTTTCTTGTGATGCCTTTGATTTTAAAATTGAAGTCATGCAGCATCATAAAATAAATTGGGAAATGTTCCCTCCTGTTCTGTTTTCTGGCATAGTTTGTGTAGAATTGATGTTTCCTTCTTTAATGTTGGATAGACTTGGTCGCGGAACCCATCTGGGCCTGGAATTTTCTTGGTCAGGTTTCTTATTAGGAATTAAATTTCTTTAAGAGATGTAGAACTAGTCAGGTTATCTATTTCGTCTTATGTAAGCTTTGGTAGTTTGTATCTTTCAGGAATTGGCACATTTCCTCTAAGTTGTCAAATGGATGGAGATAAAATTGAACTCTTACCTGATTCTTTTAATGTCAGTAGGATCTGTTTTATGCCCCTCTTTCATTATTATATTGGTAATTTGTGTCTCTTTTTTCTTGATGAGTCTGGATAGAGGTTTATCGATTACTGATGTTTTTAAAGATCCAGCTTTTGGTTTCATAGATTTTTCCCCCTATTTTTCCATTTTTAATTTCTGCTCATATTTAATATTTCCTTCCTGCTGCCTGCTTTGAGTTGATTTGCTTATTTTCTGGTTTATATAAGGTTGAAACATTTCTTCTTTTCATAATTGACACAAAATATTATATTAGTTTAAGGCATACAACATAATGACTTCCTATTTTGTGTCTTGTTAGGTAACCACCACAATATGTCTAATTAACATTTTCATCACACATAATTACAATTTTTTAAATTTATTTGACACAGAGATCACAAGTAGGAAGAGAGGCAGGCAGAGAGAGAGGGGGAAGCAGGCTCCCCGCCAAGCAGAGAGCCCGATGCGGGGCTCGATCCCAGGACCCTGAGATCATGACCTGAGCTGAAGGCAGAAGCTTAACCTACTGAGCCACCCAGGTGCACCATAATTACAGATTTGTTCTTTGTGATGAGAATTTTTAAGATCTACTCTCAGTAACTTTCAAGTATACAATGCAGTGTTATTAACTGTAGTTGCCATGCCATACATTTCATCCCCAGGACTGACTAAAAAATTTTTTACAACTGGAAATTTGTACCTTTTGTCTGCCTTCACCCATTTTGCCCACCCTCTACCTCCTACCTCTGGCAACCACTTAAAATGTTACAAATTTCCCTCTAATCGTGGTTTTATATGTGCCCCACAGATTTTGGAGTGTTATAATTCTTACTCAGTTCAAAATATTTTCTTTTTTTTTTTTCTTTCTTTTTTTTTTTAAAGATTTTATTTATTTATTTGACAGAGATCACAAGTAGGCAGAGAGGCAAGCAGAGAGAGAGGAAGGGAAGCAGGCTCCCTGCTGAGCAGAGAGCCCAATGCGGGACTTGATCCCAGGACCCTGGGATCATGACCTGAGCTGAAGGCAGCGGCTTAACCCACTGAGCCACCCAGGCGCCCACTTCAAAATATTTTCAAGTTTCCCTTCTGAATTCCTTTTGAGCCATGGTTATTTTATTTTATTTTATTTTTAAAGATTTTTATTTGTTTATTTGACAGAGAGAGAGATCACAAGTAGGCAGAGAGAGAGGGGGAAGCAGGCTCCCTGCTGAGCAGAGAGCCTGATGTGGGGGCTCAGTTCCAGGACCCTGAGATCATGACTTGAGCCGAAGGCAGAGGCTTAACCCACTGAGCCACCCAAGCACCCCTGAGCCATGGTTATTATTTTTTTTTTTTAAAGATTTTATTTATTTATTTGACATAGAGATCACAAGTAGGCAGAGAGGCAGGCAGAGAGAGAGAGGAGGAAGCAGGCTCCCTGTGGAGCAGAGAGCCCGATGTGGGGCTCGATCCCAGGACCCCGATCACGACCCGAGCCTAAGGCAGAGGCTTTAACCCACTGAGCCACCCAGGCGCCCCATGAGCCTTGGTTATTGAGAAATACGTTAGTTTCTCAATATTTGGAGATTTTCCAGGTATCTTTCTATAATTGATTTTTAGTTGAATTCTTTTGTGGTCAGAAGACATCCTTTGAAATTTCAGTTCATTTTAGCTCGTCATGTTTTGTTTTATGGTCTAGAATACGGCCTGTCATGGGCAGTGTTTTTTTTTTTTTTTTAAGATTTTATTTTATTTATTTGACAGACAGAGATCACAAGTAGGCAGAGAGGCTGGCAGAGAGAGAGGGGGAAGCAGACTCCCCACTGAGCAGAGAGCCCGATGCGGGGCTCCATCCCAGGACCCTGAGATCATGACCTGAGCCAAAGGCAGAGGCTTAACCCACTGAGCCACCCAGGCACCCCCATGGGCAGTGTTCTGTGCGTACTGGAAGTAACATGACGGTGTTACTGTACGGAGTGCTCCTTCTGTGTCAGTTGAGTCTAGTTGGCTGATAGTGATGTTCAGGTTTTCTGTATCCTTACTGACTTTATATCTACTTGTAATGATTTCTCAGAGGGAGAGACATTGAGGTCTCCACAGAATTTTGTGGATTTCTGTCTCCTTTCTATTCTGCCAATTTTAATTTCCTGTATTTTGAAGATCTGTTCTCAGGTGCACAGAAACAGTGTAGTTGACATAGAGGGTCATATTAGTTTCAGGCGTACGATATAGTGATTCAGCACTTCCATGTATTACTCGGTGCCCATCAGGGTAAGTGTACTCTTAATCCCCTTCACCCATGATTGGTACCTCTTCATGAATCGACCCTGTTACTGTTATGTAGTACCTCATTATTTTTGGTAATATTGTTTGTTCTGAAGTCTCGTTTTCGTCCTATTAATACAGCTGCCGGAGCTTCCTTTTGTTTAGTGTTGACATGGTGTATCTGTCCATATCCTTTTACTTTCAGTGCATTTCTTTATTAATATTTAATAAAGTGGGTTTCTTGTAGACACAGTATAGATGGGTCTTGCTTTTCTGACCAGTCCGAAGACCTGTCTTTTCACTGGTGTTTTAGACTATAATTAATGTGATTATTCATATGATTGGATTTAAATCTCTCATTTTGCTAGTTGCTTTCTATTTCTTCCATCTCTTCTTTATTGTCTTTCTCTATCTGCTTTTGGATTAATTCAGTATTTTTATGTTTTTGTTTTTAACTTTAGTATTGGCTTATTATGTATATTTCTTTTAAAATTTATTTTATATTTGGGACACCTGGGTGGCTCAGTCAGTTGGGCATCTGACTCTTGGTTTCCACTTGGGTCTTGATCTCAGGGTCATGGGATCAGGCCCGCACGAGGCTCCACACTTGGCCTGGAGTTTGCTTGGGATTCTCTTCCTCCCCGACTCCCTCCCTCTTTGCCCATTCTCTTGCTCCCCTTGCTTGCTCTCTCTAAATAAATGAATAAAATCTTTAAATTAAAAAAAAATTATTTTATATTTGACTTTTTGTTTACAGTGTGTATCATTTATTTTTTTCCACTTTGCCTTCCAGTAATATTGTACAACTTCATGTATAGTGTAAGAGTCCATGCAAAACAGTAAATGTCCAATTCCTCTCATTTTTTGTCTTACTGTCATATACCTAATTTTATATATGTTAATAACCTACATTTTTATCTTTTCACTTTAGATTATCAGTTACCTTTTAGTTTAAATATTTGGGAAATAACGTCTTACAGTCACTCTAATTTTTACTATCTTGGGCACTCTTTATTTCTTTGTGTAGACTGAGATTTCTGTCTAGTACCATATTCCTAATGTCTGAAAGAGTTCTTGTAACATTTCTTTTTTCTTTTTTTTAGATTTAATTAATTTATTTGTGAGAGAGAAGAGAGTGAGAGAGCAAGCACAGGCAGGCAGAATGGCAGGCAGAGGCAGAGGGAGAAGCAGGCTTCCCCGCCAAGCGAGGAGCCCAATGTGGGACTCGATCCCAAGATGCTGGCATCATGACCTGAGCCGAAGGCAGCCGCTTAACCAACTGAGCCACCCAGGCGTCCCTCTTCTAACATTTCTTATAGCACAGGTGTTTTAGCAGTGAATTATTTGAGCTTTGGTTTATGAAAAACTAGCATTCAGTTTTGAAAGATACCTTTCCAAGGTGTGTATTCTTTGTGACTTTTTTCTTTCATTTAGGAAAGTTAGTCTTCCCATGTGGATAGTTTGTGATGAGAAGTCTGTTATAATCTTTTTTTTTTTTTAAAGATTTTATTTAATAATTTGAGAGAGAGAACATGAGAAGGATGAGGGGGCAAAAGGAGAAGCAGACTCTCCCTGAGCAGGAAGTCCAACATGGGGCTTGGTCCCAGGACCCCGAGATCATGAACTGAGCCAAAGGCAGACGCTCAACTGGCTGAGCCAAGTGCTCCAAGTCTGTTGTAATCTTGATCTTTGTTGCTTTTCCCCCCTCTGGCCGCCTTCAGAATTTTATCTTTATCTTAGGTTTTTGGCAGTTGGAATATGGAATATGGTATGTTTAGGTAGAATCTTGGTATTTGTCCTGCTTGGGGCTCTCTGAGCTTGATCTGTGCTTTGATGTGGTTTGTGAAGTTTGGAAATTTTTGGATTGTTATCTTTTAAAGTATTTCTTTGCCTTATTCTTTCTCTTTCCTCCTGGGATTTCATGACAGTTTCATTAGAGTTTTGGGTATTGCCTCATAGCTCTTGGATGCTCTTTTTTTTTTCCCCCCTCCTCCTTTGTTCTCTCTGTTTCATTTGGGTTCTTTCTTTTGACCTGTTTTCAAGTTCTCTGATTTTTCTTCCCCCCTGTTTCTTTTGAATCTAATGTGGAGCCCTCAGTGGCACTCTTGAGTATCTTTCCTGGTTTTAATCTCTAGCATTTTTGTTTGACTCTTTCTTACAGTCTCTTCCGTTTCTCTGCTAAAGTTCCCCATCTGTTCATGCATATTTTGATCTTTTCCACTATAGACTTTAACAGTATTCATAATTACTTTAAAACTCTTGTCTGCTAAATTTGAATATCTGGGTTATTTTCTCAGTTTGATTGTTTTGTCTCTTGATAGTGGGTTTTTTTGTTTTTGTTTTTTGGCACTTTTTATGTGTGTCTTAATTTTTGAGTGAATGCTGGACTTCACATGTAAAACAGTAGTGACTGAGATAAAATATTTATGCCTGGAAGTGGGCATGTCTTTTTTTTTTTTTTTTTTTTTTTTCCCACTAGATAGTTAATATCAAGGGTTGAGTCCATTTAGGCTAGGGCTGAGTTAGGTTTGAGTTTTGTTGTTACTGTGATTGTTCTCAGTGCAGTACTGGCTTTGGATTCCTCTCTTCCTTGTGCTTAGAGTGGGGAGTGTGGTACTGAAAGGTTTCTCTGAATGTTCTTGTGCCACTCTTAGCTTTTGGTCTCCCTGTGCACCTGTGCCCTTGAAGGGTGTTTCTCCACGTGCTAGCCCCTCCTTATCAAGAAGTGCTAGCCTGGAAGTATACAGGAGTTTTGTTATCTGTGGTTTTTGGTCCTGGTTTAGGTTTAATCCTGTGCATGGTTGGAGTCTATCTCAGTAATACCCCTCTTACAATGGGAGGGTCTTCTAATGGTATCCTGCAGGATCCTGGGTTGGATTTACCGCTCCTGCCCTAGGGTAAGACGATATTTTCTTAACTGTTTCCCCAGCTGCAGTGGGTGTTTCCCCAGGCCCTGGGGCTGATGGTTTGACACCCCTTCCCCTGGCAGCTCAGCTTTTATTTGTGTAGGGTAGAAGGGCTGCACACCTTTCCTCTAGTGGTGGCTCTCTCCCAAGTCTGCAAAAGGAGACTTTCCCACTCTGCTTGTGGTCTTGTGAGCATCTGGTAAATCTGTGCAGTGGGTATGAATTCCCCTTGTGTCTGTGGATGCCAGGGACCCTATACTCTCATGCAACCCTTCACTTAGCCTTTAGTCTATCATTAAACTTTTCAGTTGAATTCTCCTTCCTGCTGGTGTTCTACCCCATGTCTCTCCCTCACATGCTTGGACATAGGACAGCCAGTGCTTACCTCCCTGTCTCCTGGAGGGTGTGTCTTGCTTTGGATTTCGTTTTCTGTTTTCCTTTAGCAATGCTTCCACCACCTGGGACTCTGCTTCAGTGGGTGAGGATAATGATGTGGCAGAGGATTTTCTTATGCTTCATCTTGGGTGACTTGACCTGTGTACCATTAACTTAACCCCAGAGGAGGAAAGTGTTTTTAGAAACTATTTTGCTTATAAGAAATACTAAATTTCTCCTAATATTTTTAATATGTGAACAACCTATAATTAAATACTATAATTTAAAAGTTCATTAACTCAGGGAGATTACTCTTGAATTGGTAACAGTGGTTACTCCAGGAAGTAGCAGCTGGCTGGAGTGTAGGGGAGAGAGGGAGCCTTATTTTTACCGTATATCTCTTTGGATCAGTTGGGTTTTGTACACATGCATTTACTAATTGACCTGTTCAAAAAGAACAATATAAAATTTATAATTAGACTAGAACTAAATTAGAAGTTTCTGATTTTTTTCATACAACCTTGTTTGTAGGTTTGTTCAAGAATAAGTGGGGGAGGGGCGCCTGGGTGGCTCGGTGGGTTAAGGCCTCTGCCTTCAGCTCAGGTCATGACCCCGAAGTCCTGGGATCGAGCCTACTTCCCTTCGTCTCTCTGCCTGCCTTTCTGTCTACTTGTGATCTCCATCTCTCAAATAAATAAATAAAATCTTAAAAAAAAAAAAAAAGAATAAGTGGGGGAAGGAGAGGCGGCAGGAGACATTGAAGAAGAAAGGAAAAGGATTTCTTTGGTCTTGCAGAGATCTGGGGCAGTGAGTGAGCTCTTAGTGAATGGGGGCTTCCCTACTGTGAGTCTGTTTTTTATAGATTATCAGACTGATGGGTTTTGCCCAAATGATAGGTTTCATGTTTGTGTTTTGCTTGGAGAATATTCTAAATAAGGTGTTTTTTCTTCTGAATACTTCTTCAGAAGTGATGGAAGGGCCCTAGACTTCATTATTTTCATGTTTTACTGTATGTCCAGCTTTAAGTTTGATTTTGTTACTGGATGAGATTCAGTAAATTATTAGTGGAGCTCTGGATGTGATTTTGCAGCAGGCTCATGCAGGCCGGCCAGTGGAAATGGTCAACCACTTCCCTGCATCTAGCATACAAAGGGCAGTTGTATGTATGGGTTACACATAATCGAACTCTTAGGATAGTGGTGTTTCTCTTTGAATTCTCACATGCCCACCCTAATTGCCCTCAACTTAAAAATGAGGGGTAAGCAAGCAGGCTGCCTTTAGGACACTTAACACAGAGTAGAAAAAGTTGCTCCCTACTTTTCCTGTACAATTCCTGCTCCAGACCTGGAAATAGTGATTTCTCAAAGCCTTGTTGGTACTGGGTTTGTCATTGTTTTTAGGCCTTTTTTGTGGGTATGCTATACTCTTTTCCATTTTACCCCTTTTTGTTTCCATTAGTATTTTTATCTTATTGTCTCCATAAAACATCTAAATAGCCAAATACCTGGAAATAAAACTTGTGTCATACATACAGAAATGCCTGTCACTGGGAAACAGTTCTCAAAATACTTTTTCGTATGTATGTATTGATTTTTTTTTCTTCTTCAGAAATGTTATCTACCTAATCGTTGTTCATGGTTAGCTCTATATGACTTTATTTTCTAGTCCAGGGAGACAAAAGACAGCTTTCTTTTATATGTAAATAACAAAACAATAATACTTTTGTGACTTCTGTTCATTCAAAACATCGTCATAGTTGTTTGAATGAGCATCTAGCATTTTGTTGATGCTGAGACACAAATAGTTGGCAAATCTGTGAACAAGTCACATAATTTTTCTGAGCTCTGTGCTTAGATAGTTCTCCTCGTGGGAGTGGGAGAATACCCTCTCCCCAGCATTCCAGGAAGTTCACGGCTAACAACTTGTTTCTGTAAAATGTATTAACATAGGACAGTGGTTCTCCCAGTGTGGTCCTTGGACCAGCAGTATCCTTTCACTTGGGCCCACAGGGACTCAGAAACTCTGGGTATGGAGCTCAGCAGTCTCTGTTTTAACAAGCTCTTGCAGGTGACTTTGATGCGCCCAAGATGAGAAACATTGATCCAGGAGAAAAGGCCGAAATAAGTGCTAGAAAGGTTGATAACTAGATACTGCAGTTTCCTCTTGTTCAGCTGCTACGCCTTCTATCACAGATCACCGCAGCCAACTTTATTGGCCACCAGAGGGCAGTCTTGGAACAGGCCTGACTTCTGCACTGGAAGGTGCCCTTGCACTGAGATCATGCTGAATTCCCCCCCCATTTTGCCCAAAGTGACTCACTGTGGCTGTTTTCCTCACAGTATACATGCCCTTTCAGCTTCTTGCTACTAACCTCTGCCAGACTGGTTTGCTAGCTGTGGGACTTGGAAATCACCTGTGAAAGAAGAGATTAAACAAAACAGTGAATTCTAATATCTTTATCTCTCAGAGCATGATTAGTTGTGTTTTTTTCCAGTGCTATAGGTGTTTAGCTGAGAAAGTTTTCATTTCATGAAATGGGTGTCCCTCTAGGGGAATTAGAGAAAGAAGGGAGTGTGGTATCTTTTGAATTAGGACTTACCCAGTAATGTACCATGAGCCTCTTTCCTACTTTACAGCTTAATTATTGGGGCCCCTGGGTGGTGCAGTCGGTTGAGCATTTATTTGACTTTTTTTTTGGTTTCAGCTCAGGTCGTGATGTCAGGGTGGTGAGCCTGGGTTCCGTGCTCAGCACAGTCTGCTTGAGACTGTCTCTCCCTCTGCCTGTCCTGCTCTTTTTTTTCCTCTCTCTCTCTCAAATAAATAAATCTTAAAAAAAAAAAAAAAAAAGAACTTAAAAATAAAACCTGTTGTTTTTATATTATAATGTTTTATTTGTTTTGGATTTTTTGTTTTAATTCTCTCCTGGGCTTGGATTTTTTTTTTTTTTTTTTTTTTTTTTTTAAAGATTGTAAGGTGTCCTATGTATGGTAGAATCTCAGTCTCTCTTTTATTTTATTCTGACCTCCTTGTTTGGCTTTTATTTTATTCTGGCGAGTTGCTTATTTCTTAGACTCATAATTATTACTTAGTCTAGTAATGTCACTTAAGCTAGGGGTTTTTTATAGAAGGCAAAAGTAAATCAATTTCATTATTCTCCCGAGTTTACTTTAAAGATTTTTTTTTTTTGACAGACAGAGATCACAAGTAGGCAGAGAGGCAGGCAGACACAGAGAGAGAGAGAGAGAGAGAGAGAGAGAGAGGAGGAAGCAGGCTCCCTCCTGAGCAGAGAGCCTGATGCAGGGCTCAATCCCAGGACCCTGGGATCATGACCTGAGCCGAAGGCAAAGGCTTTAACACACTGAGCCACCCAGGCGCCCCCCAAGTTTAAAGTTTAGTGATCAGTCTCCAATTAATCTATAGTTGGTCTGCAGATTGATCAGTCTCGAGCTGATGTATCTGTAGTTAATAACAACAAGACTAAGAATAGTTGTTAACGTTTTCTTAACACTACGATTGGCACGGTACTGCCTGCAGTATTATTAGTCCTCATGATAACCATGGGAAGTAAATATTATCCCATTTTCCAGGGGAGGCTCTTAAGGATTAGAAAGCACAAGGGAGTTGCATTTGATCATTTGGTTAATAGTGACAGACCACAACTGTACCCAGGTCTCTCGATTTTATTTATTTATTTATTTATTTATTTATTTTTAAAGATTTCATTTATTTATTTGACAGAGACAGAGATCACAAGTAGGCAGAGAGCCAGGCAAACAGATTGAGAGAGAGAGAGAGAGAGAGAAAGAGAGAAAGAGGAGGAAGCAGGCTCTCTGCTGAGCAGAGAGCCCAAAGCAGGGCTCTATCCCAGGACCCTGGGATCATGATCTGAGCTGAACGAGGGCAGAGGCTTTAACCCACTGAGCCACCCAGGTGCCCCAAAATTTTTATTTATTTATTTGACAGGGAAAGAAATTACAAGTG
This sequence comes from Enhydra lutris kenyoni, assembly GCF_002288905.1. Lineage (NCBI taxonomy): Eukaryota > Metazoa > Chordata > Mammalia > Carnivora > Mustelidae > Enhydra > Enhydra lutris. The sequence continues at coordinate 6,550,328 of NW_019154094.1, read as the reverse complement.
GGCAGAGAAGCAGGCAGAGAGAGAGGGGGAAGTAGGCTCCCTGCTGAGCAGAGAGCCCGATGCGGGGCTCGATCCCAGGACCCTGAGATCATGACCTGCGCTGAAGGCAGAGGCTTAACCCACTGAGCCACCCCGGCGCCCCTTTTCTTTATTTTAAAGATTTTATTTATTTATTTATTTATTTATTTTACAGAGAGAGAGAGAGAGAGAGAGAGAGGACACAAGTAGGCAGAGAGGCAGGCTGAGAGGGAGGGGGAAGCAGGTCCTCCCCTGAGCAGGGAGCCCAATGCGGGGCTTAGTCCCAGGACCCTGAGATCGTGACCTCAGCCGAAGCAGAGGCTTAACCCACTGAGCCACCCAGGGGCCCCATTGTCTCCTGATTTTAAACCCGGCGTTCTTTTGTGAAACTATCTTCGTGGATGCATACTTTCTGCTTAATTTAATGTCTTACAGATTCTATTTTTCAGAACTAAAGATTCACTTCTTTAACTCAAGGCAAAATTATTAGACATGCAAGTACTATCTTTAGGAAATGGAAATGAGAGCATTATTTCATTCGTATAAAGAACTTGAACTTTGAACCTGAGCACTCTGCTACGAATTCATATGAATTTGTAGTTTTTCCACTTTCCTAGACAATTCTCACATCTTCTTTCTGTTCCAGCCTCTAGCACTTGCTCTCCTGTTTATATTCTCAGCCAATGACTTTTACAACAGTCAGTAGACTCAGTCAGAAGAGAACTTCTGCACCGTCCCCCTGCTGCATGTCCCCTGCTGCATCTCCTCCTAACCCGCCGTCCCCTTGCCCTTTGCTCTTGCTCTTGTTCGGGTGAGCTGTGCTCTTACTCCGGGAGCTGCTACAGCAGTTGTCTCTTCTGTCTCCTGCATCAGCAGTTCCTCTGTTTCATCTGGATCATTCAGCAGCATCAAACATACCGTAATTTTTCCCTTCAGTAAGAAAATCAGATCTCAACCGGCTGCCCATCTCATTTACTTCTTTTTTTTTCTTGCTCCTTTGAAAAAGATGGATCTGCTACATGTCTGGTTCTGTCTGGAGCCCCTCCCGTCCTGCAGTAGCCCGTGCCATACCACCCTGACTGCTGCTTTGCATGGCTATGGATGAGTCCTGGATGGCTGCAGGGGTTTTAGCATGAGCAGCTGAAAGGAAGGAATGGCCATCATTTGAGATTGGGAAGGCTCCAGAAAGAGTAGATTTTGAGGGTAATGTAAGAAACTCAGGGAATTTTGGGAATTATCAAGTGTGAGTTACTTGATAGCAGAGAAGATACTGGAGTGGAGAAGAGCAGTAGGCAGCTAGATAAAGAGTCTGGAGTTCAGAGGAGAGTTCTGGGCTGGAGATACAATCTGGAGGTTGATGGTATTTAAAGCTTTGGCTAGAGGTGGTAGTTGTAAAGCTGTCATTTTCAGAATGTTTTACTTTTGCCACATAAAAATAAGCTACACCACTCTGTTCAGTGCATCCAAATGCTTCTAAATATATAGCATTTTGATTCTCATCATCATCTATTTTAAAAAATGCATGAGCAAGCTGTTCTTTATCATTGGAAATGTAAATCCTTCTTTTGATTCCTTGAACTCTTACTTCTCTGTGTCTATCGTAGACTTTTATCTTAGTATAATACATTTTTATACTGACAGGTCTTTCTTGATTGTTACTGTTTTTTTTTTAAATTAAGATTTTTATTTATTTATTTGTTTGTTTGACAGAGAGAGAGTGAGAGAGAGAGACATACACACAGCGAGAGGGGGAACACAGGCAGGGGGAGTGGAAGAGGGAGAAACAGGCTTCCCACCAGGCAGGGAGCCTGATGTGGGGCTAGATCCCAGAACCTTGGGATCATGACTGACCCAAAGGCAGACGCTTAACAACTGAGCCACCCAGATGCCTCTGTTACTGTGTTTTTGTAACAAAATATGTATATAAGCTTAAATTTTAACTTTAAAAAGTTGCTATAACCATAAGGCTTTTAGGTATTTACTTGGTCCTGAAGATGACTTATGATCACAGTTACTAGTAGCACCCAGTTGGTCACATATATTATAATTTTTGGTAAATCATAACTAACCATAAAAGTTGAATTTGATTGGAAATGTTTTTCTTAATGGTGGGGACTAATACTTTTCTCAGATCATGAATCTGTAGAACATTGTTTTTTGCTAGGGTGAGAGAGAATAACAATTTCTATTTTTTTTTTTTCCCCAAGACTGATTGATTGATTTTAGAAAATGTGCATGCAAACAGGGAAGGGGACAGAAGGTGACAGAATCTCAAGCAGACTCTCTGAGCATGGAGCCTGACATGGGGTTCACACCCGTGACCCTGAGATCATGACCTAAGCTGAAATCAAGAGTCAGATGCTCAAGCAACTGAGCCACCCAGGCACTCCTCTTGCTATTGTTTTTTTTTTTTCTTTCTTTTTTTTTTTTTTCAAGATTTTATTTATTTGACAGAGAGAGAGACAGCGAGAGAAGGAACACAAGCAGGGGGAGTGGGAGAGGGAGAAGCAGGCTTCCTGTTGAGCAGGGTGCCGGATGTGGGGCTAGAAGCCAGGACCCTGGGATCATGACCTGAGCTGAAGGCAGACACTTAACCACTGAGCCACCTAGACGCCCTCCTCTTCCTATTGTTTTAATAGACATAATAGCCAGAAATTTTATTCACATAGCTAAGTATGTGGGAATGGAAGTCTTATTATGGCAATATCCTCCATTCTTTGAGGTATATGTTAAGAATTCCATAAGTCAGGGGTGCCTGGGTGGCTCAGTTGTTAAGCGTCTGCCTTCAGCTCAGGTCCTGATCTCAGGGTCCTGGGATTGAGCCCTGCATCAGGCTCTCTGCTCGGTGGGAGGCCTGCTGCTGCTTCTCCTACTCCCCCCGTTTGTGTTCCCTCTCTTGCTGTGTCTCTCTCTGTCAAATAAATAAAATCTTAAAAAAAAAAAAAAGAATTCTATAAGTCAATATTATTAGAATTTATTTTCAATTAGAGGGGCACCTGGGTGGCTCAGTGGGTTCAAGCCTCTGCTTTAACCAGGGTCTTAGGATCGAATCCTGCATCGGGCTCTCTGCTCAGCAGGGAGCCTGCTTTCCCCTCTCTCTCTGCCTGCCTCTCTGCCTGTTTGGGATCTCTTGGCTGTCAAATAATAAAATAAAAAAATCTTTAGAAAAAAATTATTTTCAGTGTCCTATCAGAAGGTACCTACATTATGACCTCTTTCAGTTTTGATGAAAGCAAAGAATTGGAAACTGTTTAACTTGGAAGAGGACTTGTTAGTCAGTAGGCAATTCACTTTGTTCGGGGGCTTGCTTTCGTTTCATGAATCTGTTTCTTTTATCCTTCTGAGGGAAATCAGGTAGGGTTTTTTTTGTTTTTGTTTTTGTTTTTTTTTTTTTTTTTTGGTCTCCTTTTTGCTGTATCAACATTGTTTCCCTGAGTCATACTTATTTTCTTTGAATGTGATGTCTTAACTTTTTTGGTAATAGTTTTTCGCTGTTATTTGGTAATACTGTCTGTTTGAGATCTCCCTCCTGCCTCTGACAGGGATATGACTGCGCTGCCAGGTGGGCTGTGAGGGCCCGCCATTCCATCTGGGGTCAGCACAAGGCAGACTTGAGGGGTGAGAGAAGGAAAGTGTAGGGGGAATGGGGGCTGACAGCTTTTAATGGAGCCCCCATCATCCCTGCTGTCTATAAGCATAGAGCACTTTGCCATCCTGCTTTCCTGTACCACCTTTGGGCTGTGGTTTATTCTTCATTATGATCCCATTTGCTTTCTTTCTTTTTTTTTTTTTTTTAAAGATTTTATTTATTTATTTGACAGAGAGAGAGATCACAAGTAGACGGAGAGGCAGGCAGAGAGAGAGAGAGAGAGAGGGAAGCAGGCTCCCTGCTGAGCAGAGAGCCCGATGCGGGACTCGATCCCAGGACCCTGAGATCATGACCCGAGCCGAAGGCAGCGGCTTAACCCACTGAGCCACCCAGGCGCCCCTGATCCCATTTGCTTTCATTTCTTAGGATATTCCTTATAATTTCTGGTGCATTGGATTTCTAGGTCTTTTATTACCTTATTCTTTTAAGCCATCTTCCCTGCCCCCCCCCCCCCTTTTTAAAGATTTTATTTATTTACTTATTAGAGAGAGAGAGAAGGAGCACAAGTACATGAGCTGGGAAGAAGCAGAGGGAGAGGGACAAGCTGACTCCACGCTGAGCGTGGAGCCCGGCTTGGGGCTCAGTCCCACCACCCATGAGATCATGACCTGAGCCAAAACCCAAGAGTTGGACACCTAACTGACTGAGCCACCCAGGCACCCTTACTATTTTTATTAAGTAAGCTCTACACCCATTGTGGGGCTTAAACTCAGACTGCTTTACTGACTGAGCCAGTCAGGCATCCCTCCTCTTAAGTAATTCTTTAAAGTGCTCAATTAAAATAGGACCTCATGTCTGTGAAAGTTTTCCTTGTTATCCCTATCTCTGGTCCCCCATCAGTGGCATTTGGTACATATTCTTTCCCCCCCCTTTTTTTTTTCTGATTATTTGTGTGTGCATGTGCATGTGTTGTGTTTGTGTGTTTTATAATGCTGTTATGCCATATTTGCTTTTCTTTTTTCTTTTTTTTAAGATTTTATTTATCTATTTGACAGACAGATTACAAGTAGGCAGAGAGGCAGGCAGAGAGAGAGGAAGGGAAGCAGGCTCCCTGCTGAGCAGAGAGCCCGATGCAGGGCTTAATCCCAGGACCCCGGGATCATGACCCGGGCCGAAGGCAGAGGCTTTAACCCACTGAGCCACCCAGGTGCCCCATGCTTTTATTTTTTTCTTGATCTTCCCATTTCAGCACATGAAAAGCTACCTTATTTCTTTTAAAATTACATATTATTTCACAATTTAGCGAATCTGTCAATGGGCATTTAAACAATGCTATAATAAACATCTCATTAACTTTCATTTTTGTGTACTTTTATGTCTTTCTCTGAACTACGCACCTAAAATGGATTGTCAGGTTAAGTATTTCAGAATTTGATAGACTGCCAAATTGTCTCATAAAATGGATGTTCCAATTTATATTCCTCCAGTGGTATAATGAGATTACCTGTTTTCTTACACGGTTGCCGACAGTGGCTATTATTAAATTTTAAAAAGATTTTATCACTCTCATGACCAGAAGATGGTATTTTTTATGATTTGCATTTTCCTGTAATCTGCATTTTATTTTTTTACAATCTGCATTTTAAAATGAGGCAGATTTTTAAAATATGTATTCTTTCTTGAGCTAGGAAGAAAAAATTTTATAAGCTTACTTTGTGGGAGTAAAAGCAAATTTATGCCAAACATGTTCTGTCCCATATTTGGCATAAATATGGGATAGAACTGTTGGCATCTTTCTGGAGAAGTAAAACATAATACGTGAAGCCCTAGCATGGTGCCTTGTGCATAGTGGGTATTTAATAAAAGTCTATTCTCTTTCAGTCTTTTATTCCTTTTTCTTGGAAGTAATTCATATTCTCCTTTAAGTCTGCCTTGTTCTTCAGGTTGTTCTCTGTAGCCATTCCTTTGTTATCTGAGATAACAGAATCCAAGATCTTTTGTGAGTTTAAATGAAAGATTTCTGCCTTGGATTTATAGGAGTCAGTAGGTTGGGCAGCGTAGTTTCTTGTCTTTCAAAGTAAAATCTTGCATTTTATATTTTTGTAGCATACATTCTAGATTTTTACTTGTCTTATGAAAAATATCTCTGTTTGGTTCTTGAGTGACTATTGGGAAACTTGGGTTGGCAAGCTGATGGCAGGGCTAGACCAGTTGCTGAAATGTTATAGCCAGAGCCTTTAAGAAAAGGTTGTATATCCTAGAACAACCAAAGCAATTTTGGAAAACACCCAATTAAGAGGACTGTCACGACCTCTGTTAAGGACTATACAAATTCAGTAATCAAGGTGATATAGTACTGGAAAAATGAAGAGATTTACAGGCTGGTGGAATAGAAGAGAGAGAGTCCAGAATAGATCCATACATGGTATGGTATATTGATTTTTCAACAAAGGTGCAAAGGCAGTTAAGTGGAATAAGGATAGTCTTTTCAACAAATGATACAGGAATGATTAGATGTCCATATGCAAAAATATAAATCTAGACCCATATTTTCTGTCATATATGAAATTTATCGCCTAAATTTTGAAAACTTACAGAGTTCTAGAGGAAAACATAGGAGAAAATCCTGTGACCTTGGGTTAGACAAAGATTTTTTTTAAAGTTTTTAAATTTCTAAGTAGGCTCCACTCTCCACACAGAGCCAGTGTGGGGCTCGAACTTACAACCCTGAGATCAAGACCTGAGCTGAAATCAAGAGTCAGTCACACAACTGACTGGGCCACCCAGGTGGCCCTAGACAGGGATTTCTTAGATACTTCACTGAAAACATAAAAAAAGCATGAGGGGAAAAGTGGAAAATTAGTGTTCATCAGAATTTAAACTTTTGCTCTGCAAAGACATGGCTAAAAGAATGAAAATGCAAGTTATAGGCTGGGAGGAAATATTTGCAGAATTCATCTGATGAAGGGTTGGTATTCAGAATATGTAAGGAGTCCTCAGAACTAAATAATAAGAAAAAAAAAAACAACCCAAATAAAAACGATGAAAAAATTTGACCATTCAATTCACTAAAGAAAGGGATGGCAAATAAACATGCAGAGATGCTCAACATCTTTAGTCATTAGGGAATGAGACACAACTATATTAGAACAACTAAGATTAAAAGAAAAACAAAAATAGTTCTCTGCTTCCAGAGGTGATCCTGGTGACCAGGCAATTCTCATCCTCAGGAGGAGTGAGGATGAAACCCTGGACTTTTGATGTGGGAATTGTTTTTAATGGCCCTGTGCCCTTGTAGCTTTGGATTTGACTCACAGATATAAAACCTATGGTGCTTTGAAACGGTTTTGGAGTGGAATATAATGGTGATCTTTGACAGTTTACGGAACAGAAAAGATTTCAGCTTGCTTATTTTTTTTTTTTTAAGATTTATTTATTTATTTATTTATTTATTTATTTATTGTGACAGAGATCACAAGTAGGCAGAGAGGCAGGCAGAGAGAGGGGAAAGGAAGCAGGCTTCCTGCTGGGCAGAGAGCCCAACTCGGGGCTCGATCCGAGGACCCTGGGATCATGACCTGAGCCGAAGGCAGAGGCTTTAACCCACTGAGCCACCCAGGCACCCCTCAGCTTGCTTATTAAGAAAGGTTCTTCTGTAGTGTTTGGGTATCGCAAAATTGAATGACTCAGTTCTGTTCTGTTTCTTGATTTCCTTTTATTGGCTCTTTACATTTTGGACAGATTTTTACCTGCTTTAAGCTCATGCCGTGAAGAGGGACAAATTCCACCTGGTTACATAGTGCTGAAGCTGTTTTCCCTGTTGCTGTCTCTGTGGTAATTACTCTTTGTGGTTGTTGCAGGTGCTCCCTCCAAGCCAGCAGGGCTAGCCAATGGCGACCATGGAATAGAAGGGAATGAAACTACGGGTAAGTGGTTCACCGGGATTCCCCAGATGCGGTTCTGAAATACTCGCAGTAAACACCTTGATGAGGTCCTTTAAGGAACATGGCAGTGAATCACTTGAACTATTTCTAAGGGTATTGTTGTTCTTGTTGGATGTATTCAAGTCCAGGACCCTCTGCCACGTAACATCTCCAACAACAGAAAGAATGAATGAATTTCCTTTGCTGTTTCTTGAGTATTTGTTGTAATTATACCACAGAAGAGCTGGATCAAACTTAAAAATACGCTTATAGATGCAGACTAATCATCATCAGACTATGTTACATTGGAGGCCTTTGGCCACTATGGCTCTTTATACAGGCTCTTCTCTCCTGCACTTATTAGCTTGCTTTCCATGCATGGCTCAGTGTTAGGGACCCTACAAATTAAAAGTTCTTCCCGTTTGATTTTGCCCTCAGTCTTTTATTCTTTTCCCCCATTAACTATAACTTCTGAAATCTGTCTTTAACTTAATACCTAGCCCATTAACTAGGGCTTTGATACTCCCATCAGCTAGCCCTGAACCCCTGTGGCTTCCCATCTCGTGACTGGCACCTCATTACCCCTGACCCCCTGTATTTGTCTTGAGCAGAGTTCTCGAAGCAGTAGTGAGGTCCACAGGAATGTTGTACTATGCAAATCATCTTCTGTCAGGTAGCTGACAGGGGAGTCAATGTCTATTTCTGTAAATAACTGCACTTATTTTGCAGTTGTGATCAGGCTGACACTGTTGACCCAAATGAACAGACATCTAACAGCCAAGTAAATTGTTCTCTGCTGCAGAGTGTGCTCTTAACTGGGGCATTACATTGATTCACACTACTGCACTGGAGGCAAGTGCTAGATACGATTGTGTCTATGTTTCTCGTGTAAGACTGCCTCAGCCTAGAGAAGACTTTCCTTGAGCCACCGTATGATTGCTCAGTTTTTAAGGCTCCCAGAAAGCCTTCTATAAGCAAAAGCGATTACTCCAGGATTTATTCTTTATTCTGTGACCTTTGGAAATGTTGTATGTATCTTTGGACCTCTGATTGACTGATGGCTGGTTTCCATTTGTTGTGAATGTTAGTTTTGCCCAGTGACATTAACATCCTTATTAGCAGCTCATAACTCAGAGACTCTTTAAGGTAAAAGCAGCCAGAAGTGCCACCTCATCTTCCAGTTCTGTGAACTGAATTTTTTGTATTTCTTTGATAATCTTTGTTGTGTTATTGACTGTTCCTGTGCCTGCTTTGAAAGCAAAGTCATCTATGTAGTATAGTTTTAAGGATACATTTATGGAAATGTCTCTGTGATTAAAGGAGAAGCTTGAACATGAACTTTTAAAAAAAATGGGTAAGTTCAGCTTTCTTTAACAAGGAGGTAGTGCCAGGGAAAGGAAAGGCTTGGAGGGGATTGACTTGATTAGCCATTTGGAAGAGTGGATGCCATTTTCATCCAGAAAAGAAATAGCTATCAAAACTAGGGTAGATTTCTCCAGCAAGATGTCAGGTATGACCAGAAGAGACTTTGTGTAGTAATTGCTTCCCATGGCCAACTCTTAGAGCACAGGAAAAAAAAAGAACAGGAAAAACATACAGCCTGGCCCTTACTGTTTCAAGACTATTAGTTCCCTGGTGGCAAAAAAGAACCTAGATATTTATGAACTACCCAACGACATTATGGCAACAGGTAGAATATAGTTTGCATACGGCAAGATGTTCGCATTCTGAATTTGACCACTTGAAAATATGCATGTTTCACTGGGGATGGGAAGGAGTGGGAGGGGACAGAGAATGCATGTTTCTGGAGCATGTTGTGACCTCATTCTAATTTGGCCATTACTAAACTAGAGCACGTAGCTCATTGCCATTTTGAAAATTCCCATTTCTATTTCGTTCAGGATGTCTCTAGTCCTAATCGCAGACCAGCTCCACTGATAGCTTATAAAGGGTTTATGAGCATCTTGCTATGTTGAACTTGCTGTTTACTAATGACCTGTGCTTTTCTGCCCTTTCCTTTCCCTTCCTACTTCTTCCTCCCTTTCTATTTTTCTCCTCCTAGAAGCCTAACGTGTCTCTCCACACTGGGGCTGCTGCAACACCAGACCAGTGATCTTTCCTAAGCACCGTTACACTTCTAAAACCTTCAGCATTTTGCAGAGCTTTGCTTTTCCTTCCTGGACACGGTGTAGAAGAGGCGGAGGGTAGTTCTTCGGGGCCTTTCTGCTGATGCCTGAGCAAACCACCTGCTTCCTTTTGTGCTCTGCAGGGCTTGATGGAACCTCCTTTCCCTTTGTGAGCACAAAGTACAAGATGAATTATTTTTAATTTTTAGTATTTTATAAAGGTCATCCAAGGTCTTTTATTTCTTGTTCTCTTTTAAAACCCATTTTATCATTTTATTCATTCTTGCGTTTTTTTCTTTTCTTTAAACATTTTGAGTTGGCCTTTTCCATTTGGTTTTCAGATCTTCATAATGAATCAGGATCTCATAACACCAAATGAGAATGTGTGCTTTCATAAAGGGATTGAGTCCACCAGTACTGCAGTCGACCCTCCCTTTTCCTCCCCCTCCTCTCTTCCTCTGTGAGCTTGCTTTTAGGGAAGGGTAATCTTTTAGGCTACCTATGTATCTCTCCAGCTTACTAAAATCTGAATGACGATAGCAATTTTAATTTAAAGTTTTCTCATTTAGAGTAGCTCTGATTAAACTTTGAAAAGCATTTCCTCAAATTAAACCATATTTTGTTATTTGCAAGTTGGGCTGAAATGGTTTCTATGACGAAATTATGGTTTATTTGTCTAGAGTCTTAGATTTTCTTGAAAATCTGACAACCTTTTATTGTCTCTGAAATTTTATAAGCAAAGTTACTTTCATAACATGATCATGAGCTATCAAAACAAGAACTGAGAAGTTAAAATGCAACCCTGTATTGTCAGACTACTGGGATATTGATACAGATAGAAAACAACCTCTTGTATAAAAACATGAGAATGAAAGTACATTGCAGTGCACTGAAGAACCACAACCAGCTTATCTGTTTTCTAATGAAATGGTTATCAGATTGGACTCACACTCAGTTCAGGTAGTGTCCAGGATCCCTTTGATCTCTGGAGCAGCATACCAGTGGGATTGGTGGACCACATGTGAAGACCTTTACCATGAACATTAGCATTTATACTCCGTGTATTCTGAGGGTTGTCCCATTGGGACTTTTTCATTCTCACTCCTCATTTTCCCACACTAAGAGCTAAAAAACCTGGAAGAACCATTTGGAAGAAGTACTGCAGAAATTTTCAGATAATAAGCTTTGATTGGATTTTGAGAAATAGAATATAAAACCTGGACCATGTTTTGAAATCTTAAAGGAGTTCTGGTTTAAGATCCAGAATGAGAAATACTCTCTAATTTTCTATCCTCTTACTGATTGTGGAGGTTATCACAATCACCAAGATATTGTTTCAAATTAAATAATATTTATATTATTAATATAAATATGAATATTAATATTTCAAATTAAATAATTGGCCGTATATTCTGAGGGAGATTTTGAGATGTACATTATTTTAGATCTTCTGACATAAGACTGCTTTTGAGATGGAAAAATCAGAATATTATGGAAGTTTCAACGGAGTCCCTGTGACTTCCGGAATTTAGGAAGCATTCATTCCCTCTTATCATTAACAGGGGTCATGCTGCCAAGAATTCCTCCTGTGAGTTCTTGGAGAGAAGATTCCCAGAGGAGGCACATTTTAGAGGGAAATGCTGATGTTTCCCTTCTAAGCAGTTGATAAAATATGAAAACTCTTAACCACGGGAGAGCACCCATCAAATAGAACATAGCATTTTCCCTTTGGTGTGCAGTTGTTCGGTATGTTTCTTGATTCTTTGTGTGTGGTTGGTTGGTTTGGCTTTAGTTTTTTGGCTCGGGAAATTTTTAAACTGGTAGTGCTAACTTTTTAAGGATCATAATTGACATTTTTTCTATCACCTCTCACCGGTCTCTACAGCTTGTCTAAGTGACAGGTGTTTGGAGAAGCCTGGGTGCAGCTCTGCTCTGGCAGTGGTCAAAGGGACACACACTCCATTATTACATTGATTTATTTCACTTTTATTTCCATTTTGCTGTGTTTTTGCTTGACTTTTTAAAAAAATTTTTTTAATGGAATTGAAATTTTCTACTACTAGCCAGCTAAAATGTGGTATATATTGTTAGCTTTGTCTGTTTCACTAGGATGTTTCATTTTTTTTGCATATAGCTTTGTATAAAGTAGCCAGTGCTGTAAGGAAATGCTGTGTTGCCATCGTGATCACGCCCAAGTGTGAGGTTACCAGACTGGTCAGGGTTGCTCTGTTGGAATATGATATTTATTATATATAATCTCTCTCTCTCTCTCTCTCTCTTTTTTTTTCCTTTTTCGGCCCAATGTTGAAGATGTAGAATATTGTTTACAAATAATATTTTATATAACTTCGTTCATGCACCTGAGTTTATATTTTTTGTGACTTCAGACTTTAACAGTTTGTATATTGGGACATTTTAATGTGATCATTGTGCTGAATAAATTACACTAATAAACATCTTACATTAACACCTTACAGACTGGATTTTGGTTGGAGTCTTAATTATTGAAGTATAATGTGACTAAGACATAAGTTTGGCAAATAAAGACTCTTGAGGAATGAGTTCTTGGTCTAACTAAACTTCCAATCCTACCCATAATAATTTCATAATTGTGTGGACTTTTTAGTTTTTGCCAGGCATTTTCGTTTTCACTTACAGTGTTGTTTTTGATTCTCAGAGTAACTCCTTTTTATCTACAAGCCCAAATGACTGATATTTTATAGCATCTGGTGAGAAAAACAGTTGGCAGAGTGGCAATATGCAGTTAACCCAAAAGAGTTTCATGGCGTATCAATTATTGTTAGATGCCTTCTAATATTACATGTATGTTTAGTTCAAATTCACGTTCACGATCTTCCTCAAATACGTCCTGAATTATCAATTGAAACTGTTAACATTCAGTGACATTTTATTTTGTAACTTGGTTATGCTGCCGCTGGGAAGAATTCAACCAAATGCCCAATTCCCTACCCACTCAGGTTTAGTGTTTCTTTACAGTATGTAGATTTGAAATGCAATATATTGACCGAATTGAGACATTGAAAAGGTTCTATGCCTAAGGTAATTTGCATGGCATAAATAACTTTTTTTTTTTTTTTAGCTTGGCAAGACATTTCTTTTTATTAAGTAAACTCACTTTAATGTTCTGAGGTGTCTTTAAAAATTTTGTTTGTAAGTAATCTCTACACCCAATGTGGGACTCGAGCTCACAACCCCGCCATCAAGTCACAGGCTCTACCAGCTGAGCCAGCCAGGCACCCTCTTAGGTTTTATTAAGAGGGCTTAACACAATCTCTTCTTAGGTTTAAAGCACCCGAATTTCAAAATATAAATAATAATTCAGAAACCTCACTGACTTTCTTATAAGTACACTAGTATTAAGGCTTTTGGTGAGATGGAGACAATTCTCGGATTTTAGTATATTCATTTTGATGAAAGTGAGATGAGGGGTGCCTGGCTGGCTCAGTTGGTTAATAACATGTCTGAGTCTTGGTTGCAGCTTGGGTCATGGTCTCATGGGTTGTGAGACAGAGCTCCGCATCTGACTCTGGGCTCAGTTGGGAATCTGCTTGAGGATTCTCTCCCTCTGTCTTTCCTCCCGTTTGCCCCCCCCGCCCTTTCTCAAAATAAATAAATGAAATCTTAAAAAAAAAAGAGGGGGGGAGAAAGAGATGAAACCTGGGTACCATTGGATTCTTCCCCCTTGTCGACCTGATAATAAGGTGAATGGAGACGGGAGGCTAGAGAGGGATTTGAACAAAGACACAGGCACAGAATATCAACTTCATTTCTTTTTTTTTTTTTTTTTTTTTAAAGATTTTATTTATTTATTTGACAGAGAGAGATCACAAGTAGAGAGAGAGGCAGGCAGAGAGAGAGAGAGAGAGAGAGGGAAGCAGGCTCCCTGCCGAGCAGAGAGCCCGATGCGGGACTCGATCCCAGGACCCTGAGATCATGACCTGAGCCGAAGGCAGCGGCTTAACCCACTGAGCCACCCAGGCGCCCTATCAACTTCATTTCTAAGTAATGTGTAAGAGTGCATTATTCTCAATTTTATATGGATGCTGTTTCCATTACAGTGAAGGCTTAACAAGACTTAACCACAAATTATTGGTGGTATAAACATCTGTGCTACCATGGAGTCTAAGCTGGATGCAGTATACGAAGTGCCTAAAGTATTACTGGTGGTTTCCATTGTGAACAGACAAGGTGGCTTTTTATTGTGACAATAGTTCTGAATGTGACGTGCTATCAATCCCTCAGGTCATACCTGCAGGGAAACGGTAAAACTGCCTTGTCACAATGTCATGACACAAATGAGATCCTATGTGTTTGATCACTGTCTCCTGTAGCATCTAATGCTAAAGGAATTTAGCATTAGAAAAATTTCGAGAGAGACACCTGGGTGCCTGTCGGTTAAGTGTCTGCCTTCAGCTCAAGTCAGGATCCCAGGGTCCTGGGATTGAGCCCTGCATCAGGCTCCTTGCTCAAAGGGGAGCCTGCTTGTCCCTTTTCTACTCCCCCTGCTTGTGCTCTCTCTGTCAAATAAATAAAATCTCAAAAAAAAAAATCTGAGAAACAAAAAATGTGAAATCTTAGCAGGAAAATAATAGAGTTTTCTGAGCAGTTATATAACCAACGTCTAAGTTGGCATTTAACTTATAAATGAAGCCTGAACATAAAGCTGCACACCGTGTTCCTAGATGTGGACACAGCAAGACATCCTTTCCTCCGTTCTCCCCCCTCCGAATCCTGAAAACAAAGGTTTGGTTTCTTTCTTCCATTTTCCAGATAGAAGTTGCCTATTGGAGACACATGAATAAAATATGAACACCTTATGTTTCTTGAAGTTTTTTGTTGTTGTTTTTCATGGATTTCTGGTTAAAATGTAGAACTAATCAGAAAATTTCACATATACCCATTAACACAACATGTTACATTCCCTTCTAGAATATATAGGACTCCCTTGAAAACCCGCTCACGCACTGAGCATTTAATTGTACAGTGAGACATTTGATTCCAGTTTCTACTGGAGCTTGGTATCGAATAAGATAAGACAGCTTCTTCTGAGCTTTGAGTGAATTCATTATTCTGATACGCTTTTTATTTTTACTTATTTTTAAATTTAAGAAATATTTTATTTATTCATTTAAGACAGAGAGAGAACATGAGGCAGGGATGAGAGGGGCAGAAGGAGAGGGAGAAGCAGACTCCCTGCTGAGCAGGGAGCCCAATGCAAGACTCGATTCCAGGACTCTGGAATCACAACCTGAGCTGAAGGCGGATGCTTAACTAACTGGGTACCCCCAGGGGCTTAAACCCCAAGATTTTAAACCATAACTTAGTATGATTTGCCTGCCTTTATGGAATGAAACTCCACCTATGCCAAAAGGCATATGTAGATATAGAATATTTTTCCTTTTTATTTGTGATTTCTTAAGTAATATATGAATACATTCTCCTTTCTAAAAGAAATTAAGCATTATAGATATAGCCATCTCTGTCAGAGACCAGAGGAATTTTACTGAAAGAACTAATATTCGCACACAGCTTCTGTAACTTGATCTTGTATTTTTACCTGAATGTAGACTTGAACAGGTTTTTCTGATACATCTTAAGAATAGTAAGGATAACTGTTATTTGTATAACACATTAGAGTTTGTAAACTCTTTTGGAATGTGTAATAGTATATCCATTTTTCATTTGAAGAATTTGAAGTTAGGTTAATAATAGAGCTCAAAACTGAACCTAGGCTTTTGAGCCCTGTGCCCTCTCTATCACAGTATGTCATATCACAGTGGGTCTTCAGAGTGCTGACCACGGTCACAAAGGCAGTTGGAAGGACCGGACCTTTAAAGGCCCGTTCCTGTTTTCAAGCCTTTTTTAGGCACTAACTCTCTGGGAGAAAATCCAGGCCGAGGCAAGAGCTTTGTATGTAGGTAGGTAGTTCAGTTTGAGAAGTGATCCCATGAAATAAAGAGCAGGGGACCAGGAAGAGGGAAATTGGAAAAGAGGAAAAGCCAGTACAATGAGGTATTACTTAGTCACTTCTGTGGACAAAGTGGCCTTAATCCTGTGCCATCTCTCGGTTGATGGTTGTGCTTCTGGGTTTGCACTTTGGCCATGCCAGACTGCAGATGCCTCATCTCTGGGACCAGGGATGGCATGAGGCAGCCAACAGTCAGATCATACTGACATACAGCTTAATGCCGCTGTTGCGGTAGAGTGAAAGATGGACTTTACGGAGGGTTGGGAACAAGAGGTGTCCAACTAACCAAGAGGTTAATTCAACAAAAATTTCATCTGCGTTTGCCTTACTGTGAGGAATGAGGTTCTTGTATTCTATAGAGAGAATTTTGAAAGAATTCCACCTATCACAGAACTAATTTTCAAAGCCTAATTGTTAGAAACTATAGAACTAATCACAAAAGTTAGTTCTGGAATTTCCCATTCCTAATGTTTTCCTTTTTGAATGAGTTTTAGTAGTTCCTGCCTTTTTAGGAATTTGCCCATTTCATCTTTTAATTTGTTGACATACCATTGTTTGTAATTCTCTCTCATAAACCCTTTTATTTCTATAAGGTTTGGTGTTGACAATCTCCTCTTGCATTTTTTAGTTTATTTGTAATTCGAGTCCTAGCTCTTTCTCCTGATAAGTCCAATTAAATATTTGTCAATGTTGTTGGTATTTTCAAAGGATCAACTTTTGGTTTTACAGAGTTTACTCTATTTTTCTCTTTTCTACTTCATTTATTTTCACTCTCATTATTCCCTTTCTTCTGCTTGCATTGGGTTTAGTTTGCTCTTCTTCTGGTTTCTTTAAGTGGAAAGTTCTTTTATTGACTTGTGATTTTTTTTTTACCCCCCCCTTTAATGTAGGGATTTACAGATACAAATTTCCTTCTAAGCACGGCGTTAGCTGCATCTCAAAATTCTTTAAGATTTTATTTATTTATTTGACAGAGAGAGTGATCACAAGTAGGCAGAGAGGCGGGCGGGGGGGCGGTGGGAAGCGGGTTCCCTGCTGAGCAGAGAGCCTGATGTGGGGCTTGATTCCAGGACCCTGAGATCATGACCTAAGCTGAACGCAGAGGCTTAACCCACTGAGCCACCCAGGCACCCCCATTTTCATTCATCTTAAAGTATTTTCTAATTTCCTTGTGATTTTTTTTGATCTATTGATAATTTAAGAGTGTGTTGTTAATTTCCACATATTTATGAATTTTACGAACTGTCTCCTGTTGTCATTTCCTAATTTCATTCCATTCTTGTTGTAGAACATACTTTGTATGATTTCAGTCCTTTTAAATATATTCAGGCTTGTTTTATGGCCTAACATATGGTCTGTCCTAGAAAATGTTCTGTGTGTACTTGAGAAGAATGTATATTCTGCTGTTGTTGCGTGGAATGTGCTATAAAATGTCTGTTAGGTCTGGTTGGTTGATTATGTCGTTCAGGCCCTCTATTCCTTATTGGTATTCTGTCTACTCCTATTAATTATTGAAAGTGGGGGTATTGAAGCCTCTAATAATCATTGTTGAACTGTCTTATTTCTCAGTTTGATAGTTTTTTTTATTCATGTATTTTAGGGCTCTAATGTTTTAAAGGAGAAATTTGAATAATATAATTAACTCTTACATGGTTTTTATATTGCTCACAGATTCACTCCTTTTGAAAAATTCCAGGGTTTGGATAAAAGGATGTAAACAAATGATTACTACAACTATGAGCTTCTAGGAGCTTCCAAAGCAATAGCAAAATGTCAATCATTGGCAGGAAGATTAAAATGCTTTTTCAAAAGATGATTTTTTTCTTTCAAAATCCAACCACTTTCTCTGTGTTTTTTTCATAGAAATAGGCAAAATCTATCCTAAAATTCATATGGAATCTCAAAGGACCCTACGTAGCCAGAACAATCTTAAAAAAGAATAAAGTTGGAGGTTTCTCACTTCCTGATTTCAGAACTTAATTACAATGCTACTACAGAAATCAAAATGGTTGGTTCTAGGATAAAGACCTATAGACCAAGGAATAGAATAGAGAGCCCAGAAATTAATCCTTGCAAATATGGTCAAATGACTTTAGACCCTTGCAAATTGGGTCAAATGATTATAGACAAGAGTGCTAAGACCATTCAGTGGGGGGAAAAGATAGTCTTTTCAACAAATGGTGTTAGGACAGCTGCATATCCACACACAAAAGAATGACATTGGATCCTTACTTTACACCATATGCAAAAAATAACTCAAAAGGGATCAAAGACCTAAACATAAGAGCCAAAATTATAAAACTCTTAGAAGAAGACAGTGGGCAAAAGCTTCATGACATTGGATTTGGCAGTAATTTCTTGGATATGACCCCAAAACACAGGCCACAAGTTAAAATAGATAAACTCAACCACATCAAAATCAGAAACTTGTGTGTATCGGAGGACACTAGTAGAAAGCAACCCCTAGAATGGGAGAAAATATTCACAACACATGTCTGAATAAGGGATTAATTTCCAGAATATATAAAACATTCCTACAGCTCAACAACATAAAAACAAATAACTAGATTAAAAATATGCCAGGGGCTTGAATCGACAGTTCCCCACGGAAGAGCTGCAGATAGCAGTAGCACGTGAGAACATGCTTAGCATCACTGCACATTAGGGAAACGTCGGTCAGAACCGCAGTGAGATAGCACTGCACGTCCACGAGGATGGCTGTTCTCCAAACAGTGCAAACGGACAGAAAATAACAAGTGTCGGTAGGGATGTGGAGAAACTGGAATCCTTGTGCATGATTGGCAGGAATGTAAAATAGTGCAACCACCATAGGATGTGGATTGGTAGTCTTTTGTTTTTGTTTTTTAAAGATTTTATTTATTTATCTGACACAGAAAGAGAGATCACAAGTAGGCAGAGAGGCAGTCAGGCAGAGAGGGGGAAGCAGGCTCCCCGCTGAGCAGAGAGCCCGATGTGGGGCTCGAACCCTGGACCCTGAGATCATGACCCGAGCTGAAGGCGGAGGCTTAACCCACTGATCCACCCAGGTGCCCCTGGATTGGTAGTTTTACACGAAATTAGGAACAGAATTACTGAATGATCCAGCAATCCCACTTCTGGGTATATACCCCAAAGAATTGAAAGCAGAGACTTGAACTTATTTATACACCTGTGTTCACAGCAGTATTCCTCACAGTAGCCAAAAGGTGGAAGCAACGCATATGCCTACTCATGGATGGATGGATCACTCAGATGTGGTATATTCATACAGAGGAGTGATGTTCAGCCTTTAAAAAGGAAGAAAATTCTAATACATGCACCATCGTGGATGCACCTTGAAGACATTATACCGAAAGAAAGAAGCCAGTTTCAAAAGAACAAATACTGATTCACTTACATGATTACTCTTAGATGAGGTTCCATATATAGTCAGATTCATAGACACAGAAAGCTGGGACAGAGTTTTAAGTTTTGCAAGATAAGAAAAGTTCTGGAGATGGATGGCAGTGCCGTTCGCACAACCTTTGTGAATGTTCTTAACGCTACTGAACTGTATACTAAAAATGGTAAAAGTTTTAAAAAATGGTAAAAATAAGCTAGCTCAATAAAAAAGATGATTTTCAAATTAACCATCGTGTACATGACAGCCCTATTTAGAATTAAAGTAATGCTTTATATATTAGCTGTCCCGTGGATTTGTTCTAGTTTGTCCAGTTGCAGAGAGAAGTATGCAAATATGTAAACAGTTAAATGCTGAAGAGTTATAGGGAACATTTGGTAAGAACAGATGTGTAGTAATAGTTAAATTCCATGAGGAGGTTTGGATGAGTCCTAGGGAAATTTGAAATTAGAATTTGAAATCTCCATTTGGATATAAAGTTGACATCTCAAGCTGAGGTGTCCCAAACTGAACTGGTTCCACCCCCCTCCCTGCCCCCAAATCAAAACAAACAAAAACCAAAACCTGCTTCTCCATTAAATGAAAATAGAAGGTTCTTCCAGTTGCTCAGCCTAAACATTTGGCTTCCCTTATCTCTTTATTTTGGACCCCACACCTAATTTGTCAGAAAAATCAACCTGGAACCTGACCACTTCTCACCACCCACACTGCTCTTTCTCTGATTGGACCCACCTCCTCTCACTTGACTGTTGTAATAACCTACCATTAGTCTCCCACCTCCATTTGTTGGCTCCCTCCAGTGTGTTCTCAACAGCATCCAGTAGGGGTCCTGTATATAGATCATGTTATGCTTTTGCTTAAAACCTCGCCAGTGAGTTCCCGTCTTAAAGTAAAAGCCAAAGTCCTTACCAGCGGCCACAAGGCTGTGTAATACCCTCCCCTTTGCTAGCTTTGTTTCCTTGGTGTTCCTGCTGCTGTTACTGAACAAGCCAGGTGGGCCCTTATCTTGGGCTCTCAGCTCTGGCTGTTTCTCTGGATTGTTCTTCCCTCAGATAGACTCAGTTCACTCTCTAGCAGCGTGGCCTTCCCTAGTCTGTCTATAATTACACCCCTTCTATTTTTCTCTCTCAACTTCTCTGCTTTCTGTTTCCCCACGGTACTTGTCACTTTATAATTTATACAGTTTAATGATTTGTCTTGCTTATTGTCTGACTTTCCCCAGTAGAGGATAAATATTATGACAGGGATAGGGTTTCTGTTTTGGTCACTGCCATGGCCCAGCACCTAGAACAGCGTTTGGCACCATAGTATGTGCTCAGTAGCTATTGAATGAATCATCTTGTTGAATGTGTAATTAAAAAAAAAAAAAAAAAGTCTTGAAGGAAAGAAATGTGGTGCTGAGAAAGTCTGTACCAAGTTGGCAATGATATTTCTACTAAGATGGAGGGGTTGGAAGGATGTAAAGTAGGTGACGGGGGCACGGGGAAGGTGTACCCACCGAGGCACTGACTAAAGCAGAGAGCAGAGCTCTCTCTGGAGCAGAGGGGTATGTCTGTCATTGCGTATTTCCTGCTCATTCTAAAGGATATCAGGCCTCCCCCGCCCCCGCCCCATAGCATCCCTTGCTGTGTTTCCATAGCATGTAACAGATGTAGCAGGCAATTTTTAAAATTTATCCAGGATACAAATGTAGCCTCTCCTGTCTTTTGCATATGTGTTATTTAGCCCATTTGCTCTGGTGTTACTCCCATATCCCTAACAATGTTAGATTTACAATGACTTTCCACCTTCCTCTTTACCTAATTCATTTTCATGGCTAAAACACTGTCACCAACGTTGAGAAACATACTTGTAATAATAAAGCCTTGTGCTATGCTATGCTCTCTGCTATTGTAAAAAATCACAAGCTTCTGTCTAGACTGTAATGGCTGTTGTGTTTAATGTTGAGAAGAGCAGTGGGCCACCTTACTGTTTTGTGTATAAAGAGAACAAAGACCCGACTTAAATTTTGTATATCGTGATGTGCCACCAGCATTTTGATCTTGCTTCCTTCTTTTCTCTTCACCAGCGTCTTTCTCTGAGCAGGTGGTTCTTTCTGTTTGTTTCAGGTTTCACATGGGAAAAGATATCGAAGAGCAAGGGCACATACAATTGTAGTAATTTTTGTCGGGTATCAGTACATGTCTTTCTGGGGACAGGTCCCTCTTAGTGATTTCTTTCGATTTGAGGAGGCTGTGAGAAGAGCAGGCATAGATCTACCCCATAAGCTTGGGTCTCTTGGGCAAGTTATTTGCCCTCCTCGAGCTGAAGTTTCCTCCTCTGTAAAAGGCGAACTAGTAATAAAAGAATTTTGGGGTTAACAGAGAGAAAATAATTTTGGTACTTTGTAACACAGTCGAAGGGGTTAATAAATGTAAGAGGATATGAGGATGATGATCACCACATCGAAAGCCCTTACAGGTCCAACCCAGGAAGTGGTTCGGCCAATAAATCACTCTCTGGCCATCAGCCCCCTTTCCTATTTAAATGATTATATAACAATATTTTAATTGGATGTAACTAGAACATGTCTGGTGTCCATTGTGTCTTTGGAGATGCTCTATTTCTAGAGAACAAAAGTGAAGGTGACTCTTTAAACCAATTCCAGGCAAACTGAAGGAAGGGCTTTTGTTTTGTTTCTTGTGAGAAAATTAACTTAGGACTTAGTCACTGCAAAAACCTGGCATGACTGGATCTCTGGTAGGTTTTCAGAAATTCGAAATCAGATGAGAAGACACAAAGCTGTGCAAATTGGAAATGTAAGTATTGATGTAAGTATTGATGTTTGATCCCTTACAGGTCTTCATGAAAGAGTTCTGCTTTCTGGTTAATAACAGTTAATATTTCTAGTCTTCAGTTTTTCTGTGGAAAATAAAGAGGTGTTCTGTTGTTGAAACAGCTGCTGCTGTTACTGGTGCTGAACAGAAAGATACAGTATGTTCTTTCATGCACACGATGGTGTTTTAATTAGAAGTTAACATGTGCCTTCTGATTTATTTTCTTTGGTTTAAATATCGTTCGTTTCTCCATTTTTTCCCTAGGCATCTCACAGTTTTTTAACTCCTTCAATATCTGTGATCAGTGTGGGTTTAGTCAGGAGACAGACCATACAGTAATTTAAACAGGGAAGTAGCTTCTAAAGGGTAAAGGAAACTCTAAGAATACATGAATAGCAGATACAGGGAACAGTTACTACTTCCAGGACCCAGGCAGAGTACACAAGGAAAGATTTGGAATAGTGCTCTTCTTCCCTAAAGCTAGTTTCCTACCTTAGATGTCTTTGGTGGATGGTAAAGATGTTTTGTCGAGTTGATGTAAGCCAAGGTCGGGAAACTATACATGGAGGTGAATTCATGCTGAATCACCAGATGGCCAGCTTTGGGTCACGGGTGGAACTTGCTTGGGAAGATGCCCACGTGAGTGCCCACTAAAACACCAGCAGAGCACCATGGGAGTAAGAGATGGAAAAGCACATAGGAAACAGGAAGAGAAGCCCCTTCCTCTAGCACTCTCTGCTAAGCTAATACGCCAACTGATAGAGGAGAAGCATTTACAGGGTCCAGCTGATAATGGATCACAAGCAAGGCAGTAAAGGGAAGATCTGAGTCTAAGAGGCAGTAGGTTGGTTAACTGGGACAGTATACCCCTTTGGCCACTTAGCTTCCACACGTACTTTCCTACAAACATTTGAGCTCTCGTATATCAACAAAACAACTCTTACATTTCCGCATAACAAGATAGACCTCTCTCTCATATGATGGAGAAGCTCTCATCCTTTTCCCAAATAAGAGTATGCTTAGTTGCTATAGTCACTGTCTCCATTGCTGGACATATTATTCACCCCTCAAATCATGGTTCACTGAATATTTCTGTTGTCAGGAGACTGATTGCAAAGTTAACCTTTGGCAACTTATAATGGGAAGAAGGAAGAGTAGAAGAAAAATGGTTAGGCTATACAAATAAACACAAAATAGAACAAAGAGAAAATATGCAAAGCCATCACAGTTCTCATTTCTGTAATTAGTCATGAGAACATAATTGATATCTGTGTCTTTAAAAAAAAAAACCTCAGTTATTTGAGAGGGAGAGAGAGTGTGGGGGGGAGAGGTAGAGAGAGAGAATTGCAAACAGAGTCCCCACTGAGCTTGGGAGTCCCAACACAGGGCTCAAACCCACAACTCTGAGATCATGACCTGAGCTGAAATCAAAAGACACTTAACTGACCACCCAGGCACCTGATATCTATGTCTCCTATTCCTGTTTCCTTTGCAGTCACCCCAAATCTCAGCTGGTTGAAGTTCTTTACCTCATGAAATGAACCAAACTTTGATTTGCTTAGTAGTTCGGCCTTTTTTGGAGGAGCTCTAGTTTTCTGTTAACTTCATTATGAGCATAGAAGTATTAGAGGGACCTCAGTGAATCCTCTCGGTTCCAGACATAGTCTTCCTTCCTTTCATTGTGTAGCAGCAATCCAATTTTCCCTTGGATAATCAGGCTCAGTTTTCCCAGCCAGTAGAGGAACCCCCCCTTTTCTGCCTTTGGTTCAGTGGAATAAGGAGTCCCAAATGGCCAGGTGGGAATCTTAATTTTCTAATTCAGTTGAACTGTTAGTGTGTTTGATGGTAGTTACATTTCCCCCTATGGGATTAAGAACTTCAGGTTAGGACATCTCAAAGTTGTCAGGAGTGGAAGCAAAAATTCTATGAGTGGGTTATTGGATATAATAGTGATTCCCCGACCCACATATGATCTGGCCTGTAACAGTCTTCGATCCAAAGCATTCAAAGTAATACCCCATTTTTTTTAAGGATGTCGTTGATTTAAAAGTGTAACTGAGTCTTCAGTAAGCAATTCCATCTTGTAATTAGGCCAGCCATTCTAGGTGATGGAGTTTAATAATACCAGTTAATTCCACGGGCATGAACCCATTTTTTAATTTTGCTGTGAAATGGCATTCTTGATCAGAGGCAATCTTTATGGAGTGTCGTGTTAGTGGATCAGGCATATTGTGAGTTCACGGGTGGTGGTGCTGGCAGAAGCATTGTAGGCAGAGAAGGCAAATCTATATCCAGAATACATGTTTATTCCAGTAAGGACAAATCTCTTCCCCTTCTCCATGGTGGAAGGTGTTCGGTATAATCAGCTTGGCTACAGGTAGCAAGTCTCCCTGGGAATGGTGCCATATTGGGAGGCTTAGTGTTGGCCTATACCATTGCCAGATTACACACTTGGCAGTAGTTTTAACCAGGTCAGCCTTGTTTAAGGGAAGTCCATGGTGTTAAGCCCATGCATAACTTCTATCCCTGCCACCATGGCCAGTTTTTCATGGGTCCACTGAGGAAGCACTTCCATGGCTGGGTAAAGAGGTTGACTGATAGACATAGGTAGTCATTTTGTTGACTGGGGTTATGAACAGCTTCCTCCACAGTGCCTGCTTTTTATTAATTTAATAATTCACATGGGGCACAAATATTTTAGTCTGTGCTCATTGTGAGAGTTTTGTCCACCTGTATTTTCCCCAGATTTCCTTGTCACCATGTTCCTCTAAGCCATTACACAATCAACAAAAGCCTTAGTAAGTGTTTATAATCAGTGTAAATCTGTGCTCTGACCATCTCACTCCAGGCAGAGGGGACAGTCAATGTATTGCTCAGAGTTCTGCCGCTGTCTTTCAGGGTTACCTTTAAGAGTCTGTGTGCTCTACCTGCACCAGCATATTTTGTAGACCCTTGTATAAACCAGATTTTGGTTTCTCTTCTTTATTTAGCGAATCTGAATGAAACTCTTAGGAGGCTATTGGCTTGGGTTTGGGGAGAAGAGGCAATGTGACAGGAGTCAGTGTTGCATCGGGTCTCTGAGCTAGCTGCTCATGTAGCTTACTCATAACTTTGGACCTGCTTGAATTTAGTGTCTCACATATCATTTCCTCTTGATGATAGATAGGTAGTGCATATGCCCAGCTTTATGGCTAGGTGGGTTAGACAACATCTGGTTCATGGTAAGAAGCTTGGTTACTCAGTTATTTGGTTACATGCCCATGCTTAGGCATCTATTCTATACCTACACCTAGTAGGAAGCCTGAAGCCATTCCTGAAAAGGTGACTAGTTGTCTGCAGAAGAGAGTATAGATTTTCTCAAAAATTCTAGAAGTTTGGGCTGTGATTCAGCAACCCCACTGGCTGTGGACACTTCAAAATCTTTGGATCTACTGGCTCATAAGGCACAAATGGCAAACCAGCTTTGCAGCCCAGACTTGCTGTAGAGCCTTTTCTTGCTCTGGCCCTCACCTGAACTGTTAGCCTTTTAGGTACTTTGTAGATGGATTAAGGAAGGACACTCAGATGTGGTATTTCTTGACTATAAAATCCTAAAAAGCCTCCTATGCAATGTACCTCTTTTTTCATTGTTGGTGATGTGAGTTGTTGCAACTCATCGTTTACTTTGGAAGGGAAATCTTTTGAAGGGCCCTGGAATTTTTGTGGTTTATCTCGCATCCTCTTAGTTTGCATAAATCTTACTAAAGCATCTGTATTTGCTGCTTCCTACGCATCAGACCCATTTAGCATAATGTCAGTATGGTGGGCTAGCGTGATATTTTTTGGAATGCCTTGAGGTTCAGAGTCTCTGGGCTGTTTGAAGGTCAGTTGATGTAGATCTGCAGCAAAGCTCACAGGCATGTAAAAGGCAGGTAAAAGCCAAGTGCTTCTGGTGGTCCTTGCAAGTTGGTATTGGGAAAAAGACATTAGCCAGGTCAGTAGCCGTGTACCAAGTACCAGAACCGTGTTGATTTGCTCCTCTAAAGATGCTACATCAGGGGCATCAGCTGCCAGATGGAATAACCTCTTAATTAAGTATAGGATAGAGTTTAGTCATTCTCCAAGATCCTTCTGACCTCTGTCCAGGCCAGACTGGTGAGTTAACTGTGGATGTGATAGATATCACTGCCTTTGTTTTTTCCAAGTCTTTGATTATGGCATTATTGTCTTTAATTCTCTTGTGGGGTGGGGGTGTTGCTTCTGGTTTAATATCGTGTTAGGGAAGAGAAGTCCTAGGGGATTCCCACTTAGCCCTCCCTGTTACTACTTTTGTCAGTTGAGTTAGCCAGTTGGTACTGTGTGTGTGAAGGAAGCCAATGTAGGAGTTCTGCCAGTTGCCAAGTATGTCTGTTCCCAGTTACTTTTCCAGGAGCTAAGGAAATAGCCACAAAATGGGCCCATGGAACAACTGGGTCTATTGTGAGTTGGACTTGAGCTAAGCACTCCACTGTAGCCTGACTACCAGAAGCTCTCCCTTTGACTGGTAAGTGGCATTTTGGGTCCCCAGGAATTAGTAATCCCTGAAAAGTCTGGGTATTTCCTTTTCTCTTATCCATTCACTCTAGTAAATGGCATATTGAGGAAGCTTGGAGAAAGATTGACAATTTGAACTTGTGGGAACTGCAGGATTCGTCCTTAAGGGTTTCTGAGAGGTTACAACTTTTCAGAAGTGGTTTTTTACCACCTGAGGTAGAGTTTTTTTTCCAATTATATAGATCAATCCATGTTTTAGTAGGCTGCCTGTGGAAGGCTGTGATCAGTTTAGTACCACGAAAGATCCTGGTGGGCCGAGGCATTCTGATTACCGGTATAACCCGACTGCTTTTTATGGTAGGTGTAGCCACTTTGTCTCTGACTGGTAAGTACTGCCAGTTGGCTTCTGCTAGTCTAAGATCCCATGGTCCTTATTGGAATCAGGAAACCGTCTTCAGTGAGACATCCTTCATGGTCGTACCTAGGGGTTGTGACAGAGAGTGTATGGCTTGCAAAGCACAGAATTTTTACACCTGGCCCTTTACAGATAAAGTTTGCCAACACAGGTCTAGGGAGACAGGTACATACTGCAAAGGAGAATAACCACAGAGCTTCTTAAGGATGCAGGTGCTCCTTCACTAGTGTTTTGGGTTTTTCTTGTTGTTGTTGTTTGAGAGAGTGCATGCACATGAGCGGGGAGGGGGAGAATCTTCTTTTTTAAGATTTTATTTCAGAGAGCTAGCAAGCATGGAGGGGGAGGGGCAGAGGGAGAGGAAGAAGCAGATTTCCCGCTGAGCAGGGAGCCCCATGTGGGGCTCGATCCCAGGACAGCCTCCCGACCCACATTATGACTTGACCTGAAGGCAGACATTTAACTGACTGATTCACCGAGGCACCCCCACTAATACATATATATTTTTTAACACTTTTAAAAAAAAGATTTTATTTATTTATTTGACAGATCACAAGTAGGCAGAGAGGCAGGCAGAGAGAGAGAGGGGGAAGCAGGCTCCCTGCTGAGCAGAGTGCCCGATGGGAGGGCTCCATCCCAGGACCCTGAGATCATGACCTGAGCCAAAGGCAGAGACTTTAACCCACTGAGCCACCCAGGCGCCCCAATATATTTCTTAATTCCCTTAGTTAAAGGAGTTTCTTCTGGGCCTTCTTGTGTGGCTTAGGTCATGCATGAAAAATCTGTTCTAACACTTTTATCTCCCTAAGCCTTTGGATTCTCTCTTTTACATCTTGCTGGGGAAGCTTTGGCATCTCTGCCTCATTAAATGTAGTTCACTTTTGAGTCCCCATTTTAGTCAGCCAACTGAATGAGCTGCTTAGAGCTACTTTGAGCTGCATAAGCTAACACATTAAATTTGGAATCTCTAGTGAGTGAACCCGTACCAATATATTTGGCCCAACATAGAACTATATCCTACTTCTGTGGTCAGACATCCTTAGAATCTATTCTTATACATGTTCCCCCTGGTTTTATTACCAGAATCTTACATTTTTTTTTCTTTTTTGGTGCACAGACTGTTTTCTTTAGGATCATAGTGTATACCTGTCCTCCTCGATCTAGGTTGGTGCACACTTATCTGCAAAGATCCATATTTAAATATTTTAGGTTTTGCAGTCCATATAGTCTCTGTCACAGATACTGAGCTCTGCCACTATAGCACGAAAACAGCCATAGATAATACATAAACAAGTGAACAGGCTATGTTCCAGTAAAACTTTATTTATGGACACTGAAATGTGAATTTCAAATAATTTTCACATGTCAGAAAATTTTCCTTTTATATTTTTAAACCATTTAAAAAATGTAAAAACCCTCTGGACTTCGGGTGATAATGATGTGTCAGTGTAGGTTCATGGATTGTAGCAAATGTACCCAGGTTCTGGGGGATGTTGATGGTGGTAGGGGGTGCTGAATACGGGAGGGGTTTATAGGAAATCTCAGTATTTTCTGTTCAATTTTGCTGGGAGCCTAAAATACTCTTAAAAATGAGATTTTGTTTTTTAAAAATGTAAAAATTATTCACAGGCCATGTACAAAAACAGATGGTAGGGTAGATTTGGCCCATGGACTATATCTTGCCAAGTCCTACCCGAGAGCATGTTGAGATTTGACCATAGTTACGGGCCCAGAGGCAACAGAGAGTAGTTGTGGTAGGCCGTGAGGAAGATGAGCATCCCCTTTCAAGGCCTCTGCCCCAGCTGAACTTTTCTTGGGGTTTTGAATCAGGAAGACCAGCACCCTCAAACACCAGAGGGCAGGCTCCTTCACTGGAGGGCTAGGCTCTGAGTGACATGGGTTTCAGGATGGTCACTCTTACCTGGATATAACCAGATGTCTCCATTCCAAGTGTCATTATTCTCTTCTTTTCCAGTCTGTGTCCTGACTGCACACGAGACACTAGGTGAGACTGTGAGTTCCACAGTTTCTGTATTGAACTTTTTTGTTTGGATTTTCCTTAACAATAGTAGCCTTGGCTAATAGGAAATAAGAGATTCTTTGAGTCTGTGATGTAAACTCGCTGGTTCTCAGACTGACTCTCAGAGCTTGAGAGACCTGAGTTTGTCACCATGTTTCAGTAAGCACCGCGTGTGTTCTGTGGAAAGAATTCACTTGTACTGCAGCTGTTGTAGGCCGCATCATTGCCTGGACGTGCTTGGGCTCCCCGGCTACGTGCTTCAGTTTGCACTTCAGCGATCACAGAGAGCTCAGTTAGTTGTGTCGCTGCAGCAGGCCCTGGGTCCCTAGCATGCTGTTCCCCTTCTCCATACTGTTCCCCATCGACAAGGTTCTTACTAGTGCTGCATGTAAAACCCAAAAGCCTGACTAAACCAGCCACCATATTCCATGTTTGGAAGTTTATGTTCTGGGATTGCCTGACTCTTGGTACCAGTTCAGTGTCAGGGTCCAGTCAAGAACAGAAACATAGTAGTTTGGAAAAGGGAAAGTTAAAATAAAGAATTAGTAACTAGTAAGAAATTTAAGGGGCAGAAAGAGTTCTGAAGAATATAGAAATAGCAGATACAGGGTAATAGTTAACTACGTCTTGTGCCTGACAGAGAGTATGTAAGAAAGGGATGAGTTTGGAAGAGAGCCTACCCAAGCTTGAGATTCAGACCTCTTTGAAGAAGGTACATCTGTCTGTACTCCACTGGAGTGTGGAGAAGGTCCTGAGATGCCACAGGCTGAGGCTGGCAAGGAGGAATGCCACTTTCTGGGCAACCAACAGAACTTTCTAGAAAGCCGCCCTGGCTGGATGTACTAGGAAGCTACCTGGGGTGACAGTGGAACTCACATAAAGCCATGTGTGGGGTGCCACTGAAACTTGTGGGGATGAGCACCATTGAGTGTCTCACATACCACTTGAGCACCATAGGATCAAGAAGAGAGAAAATAACTGGAATTTGGCACATAGTAGAGGTATTTAACTTTTTGTTTGAATGAATGAGAAAGTCCAGCTCAAGAGAGCATAAAATTATCGGTATCTTTATGTTTGATTCATTCATCTTAGTTAAAAAAAAAAAAAAATCCCTGCAATTTGACTTGGTCAACCAACTGAAATGGATAAACACGAAATTCTGAATGATTGAGTTAAAAGGATACCTTACTTCATTTGGTTTAAAGAAAATTGATCACCTTTTAGGGCACCAGTGGACCCCTCTTCTGAAGACTTGGTGTGTGTTCACGTGCACTGTTAACACACTTTTTTAAATAGTGGGCTATGGTTATGCCCAGTGACTGCAAAGAACAACACTTGTGTTTTTATTGCATTTGTGAAGTAAAGAGAAGGCTATGGCAACAGGTGCTTGCAGTGATACCCTTTTATTAACCATTAGCCCAAGGAATTAGAGATTTGTCAGTTCTAGGAGGATACTGGAAGATCATTTCATCTGGTATCCCTTGTTGTCTGATAATAGGCAGTGTAGGAAGGAAAGTTGCCTGCGCTTGTGTTTTGAGTTAAAGGACCAGAGTTTGAAACCTAAACTTCTGCCTGAGCGAATGCCTTTCTGTGCTGCCTCAGGGTGGACGATCTCACCACATGTCCAGCTGTGTGCCAGGAGAAGGAAAGGGTGTGAAAGCAATGGGAGACCAGACCCTCCCACAGACCTTTTCTCCTGACAGACTTCATCAGAGTGAAAAAATCCTTCAGAATCTGAGGGAACGAGAAACAGGAAGAGAATATGTTTAGACATTGACTTCCTCTTTGATTCGCGGTTCAGTGTTCTAAATAATATTCTGTAATGAGAAGAGTAAGTACCCATGAATAATTTGCCCTGCTTGGGAAAGTGGTTTTTCATCTTCAGTTTAGAACTGGAATATCAGTTATCCATAGTCGTCTGGAAGAAATTAGCCAAATGAGTAGAAGTCATTTAAATATGGGTGTGGACACGAATGCAGTTTAATGTTCACATGTGATGTCTCTCACAGTCGAATTTTGAATATGGATACTTGTAAATCTTTTTTTTTCCTTTAAACCAAAATCTTTTTAACATCTGCCATAATTTAAATACAGAAATATAACTGGTTTAAGAGAAATGTGAAATAGAGATGGAATTCATTGTGAGTTATTGACATTTTAAGCAAATATTTTAATTCCTGTTTTATCTGAAGAGCCTAGTTTTTATATTTCTTTAATTAGGGTTGCTATATATCATGTCCTAGGTATATGACAGTCATAGTTAATTATGCCTGTTGTCTGTGACCTAATTATTACTATTTGCTCCTTTTACTCTCAAGTGTCTTGGCCTACTCTGACCAGGCAGATTTAAGTCTTTGAATGAGCTGATTTAGTTTAATGTTAATTTCTATTGTTTAGTGGCCTGAACATTTAGAAAAAGAAAATTACCCACTGATTATAATGTTTTAACATTCAGCAAAAATATAATAAAAATAATAAAATAAAGTGGAACAAAGGTGGTGCAAAAAGTAGGATCTTAATTTGTAGGTTGTATCTTTAAGAAAAAACCCAGCAGAGTACCATTATTTTTATCTCCAGATAAATTTTCCCCCCTGCAAATTGCAGTCATTTGTTAATTCAGCGAAACCATTTTTGTGCACCGTCTTGCTGTCAAAGCATAGTATATGGTGCTGGGAGTACTGAGTAGGGAGGCACAGTCCTTATCCTCCTGTGGCTAACCGTGGACCAAGTTTGTATTGGCGCTTAAGTGTACACACAAGTTGACATGGGAGAGGTCCTTGAGTTTATAAGAGGGGATGGTACATGGGGTTACTTCCTAGAGCATGACCCTGAAAGAATGGATGAGTAAGCCCTGGGCAGGCAGACTGGGGGGGGAGCTAAGGAAGGTGTTCTAGATGAGTGGAGTAGCTTACATAAAATGGTAGAAGGATGTGAGGAAGGACTAGTATGGTTAGCTGGGAGGTGGGCTGCGTGAGGTGGACTGGACGATTAATGATGTTGAAACGTTATTTGAGACTGGCTTGTGCAGAATCTAGTGTAAGACAGATTTACCCTGCAATCGCTAGGTTACAAGGAAACATTGAAGAGTTTTAAACCAGAGGATAATAGAAACAAGTTTTATGTTAAGAGAGAAACTAGAAGGGCGCCTGGGTGGCTCAGTCTCTTTGAAGTGCCTGCCTTCAGCCTAGGTCATGATCCCAGGGTCCTGGGATAGAGCTCTGTATCAGTCTCCTTGCTCAGCAGGGAGCCTGCTTCTGCCTCTTCCCTCTGACGGCTATTCCCCCTGCTTGTGCTTTCTCTGTCAAATAAATAAATAATTCTGGGGGTTGGGGAAGAGGAAGAAGAAGAGAGCCTCTTCATTGGATTTTTCCCTCAGCAGTCTTATTTCATCTGTTCTGTATTCATTCCCTCCACCCAACCCTAGACATTTTTTGAAGCAAATCTCAGACATCGTATCATTCTATCTTTAAATCAGTCTTTCTCTCTAAATAATGATTCCTTTTTTTTTTTTCTTTTAAGATTTTGTTTCCTTAAGAGAGGGAAAGAAAGGGGCACCTGGTGGCTCAGAGGGTTAAGCCTCTGCCTTCAGCTCAGGTCATGATCTCGGAGTCTTGGGATCGAGCCCCACATCGGGCTCTCTGCTCAGCAGGGAGCCTGCTTCCTCCAGTCTCTCTGCCTGCCTCTCTGCCTACTTGTGATCTCTATCAGATAAATAAAATCTTTAAAAAAAAAAAAAAAAAAAAAGGAAAGAAAGAGAGTACAAGCAGAGGGAGAGGGAGAAGCAGACTCCATGCTGAGCAGAGAGCCTGACACAGAGCTTGATCCCCGACGATCATGACTTGAGCCAAAGGTAGACACTTAACTAGCTGAGCCACCCAAAATTGATTCCTTTTAAAAACATAATTATAGTATCATTCACATACACACCAGTTGCTAATATCAGATGTGCATTCACCACTATATCCTCCAGTTTTCTCATTTGTTTTTTAATAACTGGTTGTTGGTTTTTTGTTGTTGTTGTTGTTTTTTAAGATTTTATTTATTTGAGAGGGAGAGAATGAGACAGATCACAGAGGGAGAGGGAGAAGAAGATTTGATACGGAGCGGAGAGCCCGATGCGGGGCTTGATTCCCGGGACCCTGGGGTCATGATCTGAGCCAAGGTTGGCAGATACTAAATCAACTGAGCCACCCAGGTGCCCTGTAATAACTGATTTTTTGAAATTAGAATGTAAATTTCTTTTAATCCATAGATTCATCTATGGGAGATTTTTTTTTCTTTAATACAATTTGGGTTTTGTTTGTCATTTAAAGATGCTAGAGATTTAGGGGCTCCTGGGTGGCTCAGTCAGTTAAGCCTCCAACTCGATCTCAACTCAGGTCTTGATCTTGGGTCATGAGTTCAAATCCCACATTGGGCTCTGTGCTGGGCATGGAGCCTACTTTAAAAAAAAAAAAAAAAAAAAAGACGCTAGAGATTTAATTGTGCTTATAACCAGAGGAGAAGAAATAAAGAGGGAAGGGATAAGCAAGTCATGGTGGTTGGAGGACTTGATGATAAAGGTGATGGGAAAGGACATACTTGCATAAGTGATATCCTTGGAAAAGAGAGTGGCCTGTACTTCTCATATTCTCTCTCTGGTTTAGAATTTTTTTTTCCAAATTAAAAAAATAAAGGTAGAGGATTATACTCCCTATTAGTAGGAAGGAAAGAGGTAATGATGGACTCATGTAGGTAAGTTTACGGTAGAGGAAAGGGCAGTTGAAGAATATTAATTTCCATAAATAAGAGCTTATGTGGTGGGATGGAGGATGCTAGAGAGGAGAGTGTTTAATAAACTCTTTGAAGAATGAGAAAGCAAGTGTAGTCACATGTTTTTATAGGAACAATGTACATTCGATATGATAGTAAATTGAGTGTGACAGGAGGTAAAAGGAACTGAAAACAGTGTAGCATTTATAGCTAAATCACTCCTCCCTTAGGATGTGCTCTGGCCTCACAGCGGAGTCATTCACTTCTGCCTCCTCCGGGAAGCATCCTGCAGGATTTATGGTTGAAGCAAAACAAGCATATTGTGTGGTCTTTTAGGACATTTCTAAGACAAGTGTACTGGTTTGTTTTACAGTGAACCAAAAAGAAACACATTAACACATAGTCATCATCTCCTTCCCACTCAAGACCTTCAATGCTTCAGTGTTTTCAAATATTATTAGAACTGTGAACTCTTAAAAAAAAAAAAGTCTGTCAGCCATCTTAGGATGTCAAAGATTGTTTAATTTTCAGATCAGGAAGGTGTGTGGGTTTTGTTGTTGTTGTTGTTTGCTTATTTCGTAGAGAGAAAGACATCCTCATATAGTTGGATATGAATATTTAAATCTATTTTATTATAAAAATTGGAGTTGGCTGAAAATATGAGGAGTTAGATTTTTCATCACTTTTTATTTGTAGAAAATAGAAATACTGAAAAAATTTTTAAATTTTTTAATTTAAATTCTGTTTCGTTAACACATAGTGTATTAGTATCAGGGTAGAATTTGGTGATTCATCAGTGGCATATCACACCCAGTGCTCATTTCATCAGGTGCCCTCCTTAATGCCTGTCACCCCGTTATCCCATCCTCCTAAACTCTTCTCCCTCCAGCAGTCCTCAGTTTGTTTCCTATAGTTAAGAATCTCTTACGGTTCGCCTCTCTCTCTGTTTTTATCTTATTTTGGTTTTCCTTCCCTTCCGCTATGTTCATCTGTTTTGTTTCTTAATTTCCATGTATGAGTGAAATCGTATGGTGTTAGTCTTTCTCTGACTGACTTCTGTCACTTAACATAATATCCTCTGGTTCCATCCATGTCATTGCAACTGGCAAGATTTCATTCTTTTTTATGGCTGAGTCATATCCCACTGTCTATATATATCACATTTTCTTTATGCATTCGTTTGTCAATGAACATCTGGGTTCTTTCCATTTTTTTGGCTGTTGTAGACATTGCTGCTATAAACATTGGGGTGCATGTGCCTCTTTGAATAAAAAAAACTGAGATTTTATTTTGAATTAATTTCAAAGATAGAAAAGAGAGAAGAGAACAAATAAAACAAAGAACTTTTGTCTGTGTTTTTCCTGATTCACCAACAATTAATGTTTTGCCACAGTTGCTTTATCATTCTGAGACATATATATGGGTATATACATGCTATTTGCCTGTTCAGTTTTATCTTTGTAATAATAATCTTAGTCTCAAATGTGTTATTTACATTGTTGATAGTAATTGAAAATACCCTATTCAGAGATTGCCCCCCTGTCTTTTCTGTGAAACCCTCTTGCCAGCATTAATTTTCTTACTTACCTTTTCATGTAATTTAAACACCTTCATCATATAGTTTAGCCCTTAGTGAGATAATTGTATTATGTGTTTCCTCATTTCTCAGATGGCTAAGTTTGTATCACAGAAGCATAAACTTAAAAGTACCAACTAATCAAGCAGTAATGTCTGTATATATATCAAAGCCAGAACAGTTCTGTCAAATAAGATCCATTCTAAATGTAAGAGAGATCAACAGATTTTAATATAACAGCATACAAAATATTCACTGATAAGGTTTGAGATTCTACATTGTGAAAACCTTTAAGAAACTGCCACTTACTGGGACACCTGGGTGGCTCAGATGGTTAAGCATCTGCCTTCGGCTTAGGTCATGATCTCAGGGTCCTGGGATTGAGTCCCACATGGGGTCCTGTGCTCGGCAGGGAGCCTGCTTGTCCCTCTGCCTGCTGCTCCACCTACTTGTGGTCTGTCTCTCTCTCTAACAAATAAATAATCTTAAAGAAAGAAAAGGAAGAAAGAGAGGGAGGAAGGAAGGAAGAAGGAAAGGAAGGAAGAGACGAAGGGAGGGAAGGAGGAAAGGAGGGAGGAAGGGAAAGAAAAGGAAGGAAAAAAGAAAGGAAAGAAGGGAGAGTGAAAGAGGGAAGGAAGAGGGAGAGAGGGAGAAAGAAAAGATAAACAAAGGAAAGGAGAAATGAACAGCCACTTGTCAAGTTTAATGTTAAGTTAAACCTGAACTTTGTGTTGGATTTCTTGGTGATTGGTGGTGGGGGTGTTGGGGAAAGGAAGGGCGATCCTTACTCATGAGTCTACAGTATGTATGTAGAGATGTGGACTAATATAATTTTAGAACTGGAAGGAAGCTAAAAAACCAGATACTGGTATAATCCTTTCATGATACAGGTGAGATATTGAGGTTCATGGGCATTAAATGAGCTAACAACTAAGGTCTCACCAACGCTGAGTCTTTCTGCCCAGTGTTCTTGTTTCTCCTTCTTTATCCTTTTAGTTTTCTCTCCAAATAAATAGCAATATTCTCAGGATTCCTGGGTGGCTCAGTCAGTTAAGCATCTGTCTCTTGGTTTCAGCTCAGGTCATGGTCTTGGGGTCCTGGGATCAAGCCCTGTGTGGGGCTCCATGTTCAGCATGGAGCTCCGTGTTCAGTGTGGAGTCTGCTTGTCCTCACTCTGCCCCTCCCCAACTCGTGCATGCATGCGCGTGCTCTCTCTCTTTCTCAAATAAGTAAACAAAATCTTTTTTTAAAAATAGTAATATTCTCTAGAGGGAAACTGTCTCTAAATACTCTCTTAAGTCATCAGTTCTCAAACCTATTG
The DNA here is from genome assembly GCF_002288905.1 of Enhydra lutris kenyoni. Taxonomy (NCBI): domain Eukaryota; kingdom Metazoa; phylum Chordata; class Mammalia; order Carnivora; family Mustelidae; genus Enhydra; species Enhydra lutris. Next base: position 6,513,874 of record NW_019154094.1, on the reverse strand, counting down.
ATATTAAGACGACCTAATGCATAAATACTAGGAAACTTTTCAGGGTGGTGGATATGTTCACTCTCTTGTGATGGCATGCATACCTCAAAATTTATCAGACTATACACTTTAAATATGTGCAGCTCATTGTCAGTTGTACCTCAGTAAAGCTGGTTACAAAATTATTAAGGACCCCAAAGAGCTTTTGTTTATATGGGTTACATCTCTCAGTATTTATCAAATTGGATATTCAAGCTGATTTTTAAAAAAATATTTATTAGTTTAAAATATCATTAACATTTTTAATAAGTACAGTTTCAAAAAAAGGTTGGCAGGAAGGACTGTGTATTACATTTTTCTAAATGTCTTGACTATCGGGTTGAGTAGAAGGTGGCTGGATACTCAGATCTGCCTCTGCATTCAGTCTGTCACAACATGTTGTTGGAGTTGAAGATGAAGAAAATCTGTCTCCCATATAGGTAGTTAAGAGGAGGAGTATTTTGACAGCTCCTTTTCAGGTAACTGGCTATTCTTTGATTTGACATTAAAACTTGACAAGTGGTAGTTTCTTGGTTTTCACAATGTAGAATTTAAAGCCTTAATCAGTGAATGTTTTATATTCTGTTATATTAAAATCTGTTGGTCTGTCTTCACGGCTGGAATGGGTCTTATTGATAGAATTGTTCTGGCTTTGATATATAGATACACAGATATTACTGCTTGATGGGTTGGTACTTTTAATATTTAACCAGTTGCCTTCACTGTTAAGTGCTCCAATTTCACAGTAGAAACTGGCACCTATTTTTTCCCATTCTAAAATCTTTTTAGGAGAACCGAGGTATCTAGGGTTGTTGCCATTGCGTTATGTAAATTGCTTCTTGTTTAGAATTTCATTTTTCTTTCTTTCTTTTTTTTTAACTGAAATAGATTCTCTGAGTAGATTGTAGTTATGCTGAAAAAAAATTTTTTGTTCTGAAGGCTGTTGTTCCTGCAAGGGAGTTTGCCTGCTTTTGCTGTGGAGTTTTAAGGAGGAAATCTAGGTCAGTAGCATTGAATGAAGATGTGGGAGTGAGCCTCTGTCAGATTTGTTCATTAATAATACTGTTGGCTGAGCTGGCTCTTCTCAGCATTGCTCCTGAGAGAGCTGCTCTGGGCCATGCTGTAGCACCACTGTGGAGGGAAGGTAACCAGTGCCTTCTGCATTTAAAAACCAGAGTTGCAGGTTTCTTCCCCAGGATGTGTAGGGAAAATGCATTCACTTCTCTGATTAAAAACTGGGTTTGGGGGCACCTGGCTGGCCCAGTCAGGAGAGCATGCAACTCTTGATCTCAGGGTTGTAGGTTTAGGCCCCACATTGGGTGCAGAAATAACTTAAAACTAAATCTTTGAAAAAAAAAAAAAAAAAGATAGGTTTTTTTTGTTGTTGTTGTTCTTGTTTTTGTTTCTCTACCGCAATGAAGTATCACTTCACCCCAGTTGGAATGACTAGTATCAGAAATGTGGGATGCACGGGGCGCCTGGGTGGCTCAGTGGGTTAAAGCCTCTGCCTTCAGCTCAGGTCATGATCCCAGGGTCCTGGGATCGAGCCCCACATCGGGCTCTCTGCTCAGCGGGAAGCCTGCTTCCTCCTCTCTCTGCCTGCCTCTCTGCCTACTTGTGATCTCTGTCTGTCAAATAAATAAATAAATAAAATCTTGAAAAAAAAAAAAAAAGAAAGAAATGTGGGATGCTCCGATCGGGTGGGAGGGGCACCAAATGTGGGGCATACCAGTTGGGTGGGGGCCGGCAGCCTGGGTGGTGAAAGAGTTCATCCAATGCAGACCAAAAGAGATAGAAGTTTATTGACCACACCCCAAGGGAGCCGGGGGCTGTCGGGGGCCTGACAGCGAAGGAGAGACTGTCTGTCTTGAGGCAGGGGTGAGGGTGGAGTGAGGGAGTAGGGAGGAGGATAGGATTTTCCATTTTTTTTTTAAATATTTTATTTATTTATTTGACAGACAGAAATCACAGGTAGGCAGAGAGGCAGGCAGAGAGAGAGAGAGGGAGGCAGGCTCCCCGCCAAGCAGAGAGCCCGACGCGGTGCTCGATCCCAGGACCCTGAGATCATGACCTGAGCCGAAGGCAGAGGCTTTAACCCACTGAGCCACCCAGGCGCCCCGGATTTTCCATTTTTTAGGAATCTTGGGAATCTTGTGCCTGGTTGTAATTGGTCCGTTAGGGCCTATGGCTGTTTTAAGGTGGGTTCCTTCATGAGTCTGTTTGCATTCCGCTCAGTGGTCCTTGTGTGCCTTTTTGCCTATTTCAGGTTTCCTTTGCTCAGGCCTGTTGCCTAAAAGTGGCCTCTACAGAAAAGACAAGAAATAACAAATGTTGGCTAGGATGTGGGGAAAAAAAGGAACCCTTCCTTGTATGACCAACGTGAAACATAGTATGAAGTTTCCTCAAAAGATTAAAAAGTAGAAATAACATACAATCCAGTTATTCCACTACTGAGTATTTATCCAAAGAAAACAAAAACACTAATTTGAAAAGATACATGCATCCCTGTGTTTATTGAAGCATCATTTACAATAGCCAAGATACGTAAGTAACCCAAGTGTGTCCATTGATAGATGAATGGATAAAGAAGACGTGGGCCATGCGCATGCGTATGTAAGAGTTTTACTCAACCATAAAAAGAACAAAATCTTGCCATTTGTGACAACATTGGTGGACCTAGAGGGTATTATGCTAAATGAAATAAATCAGACAGAGAAAGAGGAATTACCATATGATTCCACTTAGATGTAGAATCTAAAAGCAAAACAAAGGAACAAGCAGACTCTAAAATGCAGACAACAGGGGCGCCTGGGTGGCTCAGTGGGTTAAGCCGCTGCCTTCGGCTCAGGTCATGATCCCAGGTCCTGGGTTCAAGCCCCACATCGGGCTTTCTGCTCAACGGGGAGCCTGCTTCCTCCTCTCTCTCTGCCTGCCTCTCTGCCTACTTGTGATTTCTCTCTGTCAAATAAATAAATAAAATCTTTAAAAAAAAAAAATAAAATGCAGACAACAGACTAGTGGTTGTCAGAGGGGAGCTGGGAGGGGGGAAGGGCAAAACAGGTGAATGCGATTAAGGGGTTCAATCTTCCAGTTATAAATAAGTCACAGAGATGAAAAGTAGAGCATAGGGAATATAGTCAATAATAATTATAATAATGGGGGTGCCTGGGTGGCGCAGTTGGTTACCCTTCTGACTCTTGAATTTGGCTCAGGTCATGATCTCAGCAGGGTCCTGAGACTGAGCCTCATGTTGGGCTGCATGCTCAACTCCGAGTCGGCTTGACATGCTGTCTCCTTCTCCCTCTGCCCTCTGGTTTGTGCTCTCTCTCTCTCTCTCAAATAAATGAGTCTTCAAAAAAATAGTAATTAGAATAACATTGTATGGTGATAGATGGTAACTATATATATATTTTTTTAAGATTTTATTCATTTATTTGACAGACAGAGATCACAAGTAGGCAGAGAGGCAGGCAGGGGGGTGGGGGGAAGCAGGCTCCCTGCTGAGTGGAGAGCCCGATGAGGGGCACCATCCCAGGACCCTGGGATCGTTACCTGAGCCAAAGGCAGAGGCTGTAACCCACTGAGCCACCCAGGTGCCCCAGATGGTAACTATACTTAACTGTGGTGAGCAGTGAGTAGTGGATGGAATTGTCAGATCAGTATGTTACCTGAAACTGATAAACATTGCATGTCCACTTTACCTCAATAATTTTTTTTCTTGTTCTTTTTGTTTTTATTTGGGAATTTTCTTGGCTTGTTTTTTACCTTTAGTTTTTTAATAGGTGACGTTAGTTTAAGTGATCAAGTTCCAATAAAGAATGTTTTTTATTTGATAGCATGAAATTTACAATTTAATTAGGGGGCTATTCTCTATACGGTTAAAGATGCCCTCTTTTTTGGTTTCCCCCTACTTCTTCTTCTTTTTTTTTTTTTTATTAACATATGATGTATTATTTGCTTCAGGGGTACAAGTCTGTGAATCATCTGTCTTAAACAATTCATAGCACTCACCATAGCACATACCCTCCCCGTTGTAGATAACCCAGCCACCCTATCCCTCCCACCCCCCCTCCCCTCCAGCAACCTTCAGCTTGCTTCCTGAGTATACCATAATAATTTTTAAAAAGTCTTGGGTCTTTTTTTTTTTTTCACCAAAGGGTAAGCAGACTCACTAGCCTTTTAAAATTTATTTTAAACATGATAGGTTATTTAAAATCACCTGATGTTTCTTATGCTTTTTCATACTAAATGTAAATCACTTTCCAATCTTTTTTTTTTTTTTTTCACTTTCCAATCTTATGTATGGTGTGAATTTATTAACTTAAATAATCTAGTCCAAAAAAAAAAAAAAATGACCTTGTGGTAATTTCGATGGCAGCTTATGTATTGAATGCCATTCTGTGCCATGCAGTGAGCTAGGCTTTTTGAAGAAATAAAGTAGTAGCACAGTCTTTACTTTTTAAAGAAACATAGTGAACTGGAGAAACAAGATTAATACATATTAAATAATGTATTTGTTTAAAATGGTGAATGTAGAATACTTAAAGGTTTAAGTATTTATGGGACACCTGGGTGGCTCAGTCGGTTAAGTGTCTGCCTTCAGCTCAGGTCATGATCCTGGAGTCCTCTGATCGAGTCCCACATTGAGCTCCTTGCTCAGCAGGGATCCTGCTTCTCCCTCTGTCTGCCACTCCCTCTGCTTGTGCTCCCCCCCCACTCTCTGAGAAGTAAATAGATAAAACCTTAAAAAAAAAAAAAGATTTAAGTATTTAAAAAATAAAAAACATTTTGTTAGACTAATAAGGAAATTAGTGTTCAGTGACTAAATGGTTTTCTAGGAACAAACAATGAATGTTGAAAGGGCTAAGAGGAGAAGGACGGGCACTGAAAGTCATGAGAGAGGCTGTGTAGAGCCTGAGACTTGAGTCACGGCTGTGGGATGTGGGGCCAGCAGAGGGGAGAGGTTAATCTCGTGAGTAAAGGCACTGGGGTAGCAGAAGTGTGGGCTTCAGCAGTTGCCATGAGGAGACTGGCCTGCCCAGAGGAGTGGGGAATAATCCTGTTATGGGTTCATTTCAGTGGATAAAGAAGAGTATTAGATTTGTATCCAACATTTGCGTTAATTATTCTGTGAGAAGCATCTGTCGTATTGAAGCCCTAAACAAATTGCCTTTATTAGCTTTGCAGTAGTAGGTGGTAGGTACACCTCCTCTAAACAGAAAGCAATTCAAAGATGGAAGTTCTAGGGGTGCCTGGGTGGCTCAGTGGGTTAAAGCCTCTGCCTTCAGCTCAGGTCATGATCTCTCTCTCTCTGCCTGCCTCTCTGCCTGCTTGTGATCTCTGCCTGTCACATAAATAAATAAAATCTTAAAAAAAAAAAAAAGATGGAAGTTCTAGTACTTTTCTGTGGAATATTAAATTATTGATAACTTTTTAAAATTACTCTAATTCTAGAACTGAACAAGTATCCTTAGAGGTCATTCCTTAAGCCAAGAGAGACATACATTTGTTTTTGTTTTTGTTTTTGTTTTTTTTTAAAGATTTTATTTATTTATTTGTCAGAGAGAGAGAGAGAGCGAGCACAGGCAGACAGAGTGGCAGGCAGAGGCAGAGGGAGAAGCAGGCTCCCCACAGAATAAGGAGCCCGATGTGGGACTCGATCCCAGGACGCTGGGATCATGACCTGAGCCGAAGGCAGCTGCTTAACCAACTGAGCCACCCAGGCGTGCCTTGTTTTTGTTTTTTAAGATTTTATTTATTATTTATTTGACAGAGAGAGAGAGAGACAGATCACAAGTAGGCAGAGAGGCAGGCAGAGGGGGAGGAGGAAGCAGGCTCCCTGCTGAGCAGAGAGCCCGATGGTAGGGCTTGATCCGAGGACCCTAAGATCATACCCAGGCGCCCTGAGAGACATACATTTAAGCTTTCGGTCAGAGTGGGCAGGAATTCAAATATTCCTGGTTGGTGCCAGGTTGGTGCCCAACACTTTGCTTGCTTACTTATTTGTTCTGTCTCCCTCTCTCCGTCCTTCCCTTTCTGTTGTTTAATCACTGCTATAGATTGATTAAAGTATTTAGTAATAAGGGGGGAAGAAAAGTGATTCCCAGAATGTAGCCAAGGACCAGGTTTTGAGACTGCTGCTATAGTACTGTTGAGTCAGTTACAGATCAGTTCTCAGCATCAACCTCAGAACATCAGAAAACTGTTTTCTCCTACCATTCTCTGGTTAATTTCTCTTTAATAATCCAGAATGTGTTGTTACATTTGTGCTTTTGTGATTTGGGAAGTAAGATAAGTCAATCCATAAAAATTTATTATTTATATTTTTATTAATTTTAGGAAGTGTTTATCCAAATGTTTTCCACCTTTTCCCCTTCCCTCCTTCATATGCCACTTGTGAACCTTCCCGAGGACACTGTGGTATGTTTTTTGATTTATAATAATCTTTCTGGCCTAACAAGTATCCCAGTACTTCCATTTATTCAATAGCATCTGAGTACTTATACGAAAGTTATATTTTACTAGATTTTTTTTGAGAGATATAGAGATGATTGGTAAGTCAGAGGTCTCAGAATTTAATTTTAGAATTAAAATGTATTTAAAAAAAGATTTAAAATGTATTTAAAAAACGGTGTATCATACCTCACAACTTTTTTTTTTTTGAACTCTAGGTTAGTGGTCTGTGGCTCTAAAAGTCTTGAGGTCACCCCAGAGTTAAGTGGCAGAGACAAGGTTAGAACTTTTTAAAAACTAGGGACTGTATATTTATATATTTTTTGGCTGCCCCCCCCTTTAACATATAAGGCTTTTAGAACCATACTTGGCTCATAAGTCTGTCTCTTGCTTTTCTCTCCTCTCCTTATTTCTTTCTTCCTCTGCTTAACTCACTCACTCACTCACAATCTGCCTTTCTCCCTCTCTCCTACTCTTTCTTGTCTCCCCTCTGTTCTCCCCTGCCCTCTCTTTGGCTTCGTTCTCAGGCAGACTCTTTCAAGATGGGAAAGAGGGCCACCGGCAGCCTAGGTGTATCATTATGGCTTAAGATCCAAAATGTCAGAATGTCTGTATATCAGATTTCTCCAAAGGACTTTTGGCCTGGTTGAATCACAGCTATACTCCTTGGTCAAGAAAGCCAAAACACCATGATTGACCTCTGCACTCGTTCTGCCTGGAAGGGAATAGGGCAGTTCCCCTTTGGAAGGGATGCAGGCAGATAAATCTTGTTGTTGTTTTTTAAAATTTATTTTTATTTTTATTTATTTATTTAATCATAATATATAACTTATAAATATAATTTATATTATATTATATTTATAATATATATTTTAGAAACAGAAATATATTTATATAATTATAAATATCTTATATATATTAATATATATAATATATTATATTATTTATCTTAGATAAAATCTGCTTTTTTTGGCCTTTGACATCCTAGCTATTCTCTAGCGGTCCTCTGTGAAGACCTGCTGTCCTCCATAAGCTTTTCCCGTTCACATTGGCGTGCTCCTTACTTTCCCATTCTTAACCACGGCTTCAACTCCTATTTGGCTCTGCCGAACATTTTCCCCAGTTCTCCAGCAGTGTGTAAAAACAAATACGTGGTCTATATAAAATGGGCTCTATTGTCTGCTGAAATAGGTACAAATACATATTAGGTATTAGAGAAAATTAAACCACATGAATAACCCAATTTGACTGCACTCAGTTCTGCAGAACTTCCATGTGTTGAAATGCTCTTTAAAGTTGGCTCTCAGGGCGCCTGGGTGGCTTAGTCATTAAGGGCCTACCATCAGCTCGGGTTGTGATCCCGGGGTCCTGGGATCAAGCCCCACATCGGGCTCCCTGCTGAGAGGGAAGCCTGCTTCTTCCTCTCCCACTCCCCCTGCTTATGTTCTCTGTCTCGTTGTGTCTCTCTCTGTAAAATAAATAAATAAAGTCTTTAAAAAGAATAAATAAAGTTGGCTCTGTTGGGGTGCCTGGGTGGCTCAGTCAGTAAATGTCCCAACTCTTCATTTTGGCTCAGGTCGTGACCTTACCATCATGAGATTGAGCCCTGCATGGGGCTCCACAATGGGCATGGAGCCTGCATAAGTTCCTCTCTCTGCAGGGCACCTGGGTGGCACATTTGGTTAAGTGTCAGACTCTTGGTTTCAACTGGGGTTTTGATCCCAGGGTCATGAGATCAAGCCCCGCATAGGGCTCTGCACACCATACAGAGTTTGCTTAAGACTTTCTCTTGCTCTCCCTCTGCTCCTCCCCTCTGCATATGAGCTTTAAAATAAATTTTTTTTAAAAGATTTCATTTATTTATTTGAGAAAGAGAGAGAGTAAGCAGGCAGGAGGAACAGAGGGAGAGAAAGAAGCAGGTTCTTAAGCTGAGCAGGGAGCCCAACGGGGGCTCAATCCCAGGACTCTGGGATCATGATCTATACTGAAGGTAGACGCTTAACTGAGCGAGCCACCCAGGTGCCCCTAAAATAAATCTTAAAAAAAAAAAAAAAAAAAAGATTCTCCTTCTCCCTTTTCCCCACCCACCCCTGCATGTGTGTGTACTCTCTCTCTCTCAAAAATTAAAAAAAAATTTAAAAGTTAAAAAATAAAGTTGGCTCTCTCAAAGCTAAAAGGAGGGACAGAAAGGAGAAAGCATACTGGGGGGAGAGACCAAAAGGAGGAGGAGGTGCTTTGAGGGGATGGAGGTGATCATTCAAACCTTTGGAGGTGCTTGGACATGAATTTACAGGACCCCGTTACAGGGTGTTAACATCCCTGCTGGTGGGTTGCTGCCATACCTGAATTGTATTGCTAAGTTTTTCTCTTCTCTCCTGCCCCAGGTTGTACCATAACCAGAGGGGTTTACTTTTGTGCTTACGTCATTTAGTGAGAGTTGACCTAGGGACCAGCTCTGTGTCGACTCTCTGTATCATCCATTGTAAGCTGTCACTGATGAAAGACGATTATGATGATCAGTTTCCATCTTGAAAAGACAGTTGTGACAAATGTTGCTTAAAGTTTGGAAAAAGTCTATCTTCTTTTGAAGAACTGATGTTTCTTTTTCTTAAAACTTACGGCAGAAGTTTCTTAGTTGTGTTGCAGATCAATATCCATAATAACCCCCCCGAGAGAAGCCACTCTCCCTAGAGGCTCTGGTCAACACACAGAACCCCGGAGAGTTTGCCATTTGTGATGTTAACTGTCCTTCCAGCAGATGAGTTTCTTAGGGATCTGGTGTTTTACTTATATAAGAAGAGTTTTAGTTACAGAATGGAAATTAAATATCTTAATTAAAATTAGAATATATTATCCAACTTCCGTTCTTGTAGGCATGGAAAATAAATCCACAGATTTACGATGTTTAAGTAAAAATGTTTATTTAAAAAAAAATCTTCAGGTATCCAAGATTCTCTCAAGAGATGTTCCTGAAGGAGCATTTTGGAAAATGCAAATCGAGGATAAGTGATTTTTGCTTTATTCTTCTCTCCTTTCCCCCATACCACTTCATGTAGGTGAAATCAGATTTAAATGATTCTGTGAAACATGAAAATAAGGGCAACCTTGAAGGTGGGGAGCATTTGCACGTAGAAGCAGCCAGATGTGGGCTACTAACTAGGGGAGTCCTGTCACTTCCACACCCACTTTGCTTTGAGGTTAGCAATGGGTGTATTAGTGGTAGAACTGTTTATAAGTACCCTGTGGCAGAGCCTTCTCCTTTACCCAGCCACATCTTCCTTGGATCCTGTGTTTTCCAAAAGGAAGACGGTAGGGAAACTTTAACTTTTTGTACTGTGGCCTTTCAGAACTTCTTTCTCGTTTACTTTCATGCCCTTCACAACAGAAGTTCATACCCCTAACAAGGAAGTGTGTACTAAAGTCACCCTAATCCATTTTTAGAATATTTTTATCACCCTTGGAGTTCCCTTGGGCCCACTGATGCTCGATTCCCATTCCTACTTTCAGCCTAGGCAGGCACTATTCTGTTTCCTGTCTTTATAGTTGTGTCTTTTCTAGAAAATTGATGTAAATAGAATTATACAATATATAATCTTTTCTACCTTGCTTTTCTCACATATAATGCTTTTTTTTTTTTTAAGATTTTATTTATTTATTTGACAGAGGGAGAGAGATCACAAGTAGGCAGAGAGGCAGGCTGAGAGAGGGGGGGAAGCGGGCTCCCCACTGAGCAGAGAGCCTGATGCGGGGCTCGATCCCAGGACCCTGGGACCATGACCTGAGCTGAAGGCAGAGGCTTTAACCCACTGAGCCACCCAGGTGCCCCCATATAATGCTTTTTTTTTTTTTTTTAAAGATTTTATTTATTTATTTGACAGAGATCACAAGTAGGCAGAGAGGCAGGCGGGGTGGGGGGGGAGCAGGCTCCCCACTGAGCAGAGAGCCCAATGCGGGGCTCGATCCCAGGACCCTGGGATCATGACCCGAGCCGAAGGCAAAAAGGCTTTAACACTGAGCCAACCAGGCGCCCCCATATAATGCTTTTTAAGGCTCATCCATATTGTAGTGTTTCTCAGTAGTTCATTCCCATTTATAGCTGCATAATATTCCACTATATTTTTTGCACCATATTTTGTTGATCCGTTCACCAGTTGATGAACATTGGGTTTCTAATTTTTAGCTGTTATGAATAATGCAGCTGTGAACATTATACATTAGTTTTTGTATAGATACGTGTTTTCATTTCTCTTGGGTAGATACCTAGGATTCAAATTGCTGGGTCAGACATGTTTAACATTGTAAGAAGCTGTCACAGTCTAGAAATAAATTCTTATATCTTTCAGCAAGAGTGCAAAGGTAAAACAGTGGGGGAGGAATACGGTTGTATCCCTTCATTGCCGTTTTGCTTTCCATGCTTTCAGTTATTTGTGATTAACTGTGGTATGGAAGCAGATAGTCCTCTTTTGATGTACCAGGTCAGTAGTAGCTTAACATTGGGTCACAGTGCCTGCGTCGTTCACCTTGCTGCATCTCATCCAGACATTTTATCATCTCACAACATCACAAGAGGGGTGACTATAATATAGTAAGATAGTTTGGTAGACCACATTCACACAACTTCTGTTTACAGTATATTCTAATTGAAGTTTCACTACTAGTTATTGTTGTAATCTCTTGCTGTGCCTAATTTAGAAATTAAATTCTATTATAGATGTGTATGAATAGGAAAAAACATAGTATATAGTATATATAGGGTTCAGTAGTATCTATAGTTTCAGGTGTCCACTGGGGAGGGGGATCTTGGAACATATCCCCCACCAGTAAGGGGGAACTACTATAGTCTTTTCAACAAATGCAGCTGGGAAAACTGGATAGCTGTATGTAAAAGAATGAAGTTGGGACCCCTACCTAATACCACATAAAAAAATAAAATGGATTACAGACCTAAACATAAGAGGTAAAATGATAAATCTCCTAGAAGAAGATGTGGGCATAGATTGTTATGAACTTGGATTAGTGAGTGGTTTCTTAGGACTCCAAAGCACAAGTGGCAGAAGAAAAGCAGGTGAAGTGGACTTTAACCGAGTGCCTGGCTGCCTCAGTGAGAGGAGCATATGACTCTTGATCTTGGAGTTGTAAGTTGGAGCCCTACATTGGGTATAGAGATGCCTGAAAAATAAAATCTTCAAAAAAATTGGACTTTATCAATATTAAAATGTTTTGTGCTCCAAGGATATCATCCAGAAAATGACTCTTGGATGGATCTAGAGGGCGTAATGCTAAATGCAATAAATCAGTCAGAGAAAGACAAATACGATATGATTTTACTCATATGTAGAACCTAGGAAACAAACGAACAAAGATAAAAAGAAACAACTCCTTAATTATGGAGAACAAACTGGTGCTTGCCAGAGGAAAGGTGAGTTGGGGGGCTGGGTGAAATGAGTACACTTCCTGTGATGAGCGCTGAGTAATGTATGGAACTGTTGAGTTGTCGTATTGTACACCTGAAACTAATAAAATTGTATGTTAATTATGCTTGAATCAAAAAAACAAAGTGAATCTTACATCTCAATAACTAAAAAAAAACCCAAATAGCTCAATTAAAAAATACATAAATGATTTGAATAGACATTTCTTTTCTTTTCCCCTAAGATTTATTTATTTATCTGAGAGAGAGAGAACACACATGAACAGGAGAGGCAGAGGGAGAGGGAGAGAATCCCAAGCAGACTCTGCAGGGCTTGATCTCACAACCCTGAGATCATGACCCAAGCCATACCAAGAGTTAGATGCTTAACCAACTATACCAGCGAGGCACCCCCCCATTTTTTTTAAAGATTTTATTTATTTATTTGACACAGAGATCACAAGCAAGCAGAGAGACAGGCAGAAAAAGAGGGGGAAGCAGGCTCCCCACTGAGCAGAGAGCCTGATGCAGGGCTTGATCCCAGGACCCTGAGATCATAACCTGAGCCAAAGGCAGAGGCTTAACCCACTGAGCACCCCTTGAATAGACATTTCTTTAAAAAAAAAAAAAAAAAGACTGATAATGAAAATATGCAGAACATCACTAGTCATTAGGGAAATGCAAATCAAAACCACAGTGGGATACATTTCACACCCGCATCTGGTGTAGCTAAGATAAAAAAGATCAGCAAGTTTGGTGACGATCTGGAGAAATTGAAACTCATACATTCTTGGTTGGGATTGTAAAGTGGGGTAAGCTCTTTGCAAAAACAGCTTGGCAGTTCCTCAAAATGTTAGATGTAAGAGTTGCTGTATGACCTAGAAATTCGGTTAGGCATACACCCAGTAGAATTAGAAACATATGCCCACACAAAAACATACATTTAATGTTCATAGCAGCATTATGTAAATAGCCCAAAATGGAAACAATCAGATGTCAGTAGATGAACATACAAACTGTGATATATCCATGCAATGGTATGTTATTTGGCTGCACACAGGTATGAAATTCTGACAAATGCCACAACGTGGATGAACCTTGGAAATACTGTGCTAAGTGAAATAAGCCAGTCATAAAAGGCCACATATTGTCTCATGACATTTATATGATACATCTAGAATAGGCAAATCCACAGAAACAGAAAGTACGTTAGTAATTGTTAGGGGGTGGTGGGATAAGGGAACGGGTATAGGATTTTTGGAGTCATAAAAATACTTTGAAGTTAGATGGTGGTGGTTGTATAACTCAGCGAATGTACTAAAACTCACCGGATTCTGCACATACTTAAAAGGATAAATTATATCTCAATTAAGCTGTTCATAAAAAAAGAAAAGGAAACTATCAAACTCATTTCTAAAGTAGTGCCATTTAACATTCCCTCCAGGAATGAAAGAAATTTCCTTTTTCTCTGCCTCCTCACAAATTCCTGGTATTGTCAGTCTTTTTGATTTAGTGGTTCGGTAGTGCAGTGGCATCTCACAGTGATTTCAGTTTGCATTTCCCTAACGACTAATGAAGATGAGCTTCTTTTCATGTGCATATTACCCATTTGTGTATTTTCTTTGATGAAAAGGTCTATTGAAATCTTTTGCCCATTTAAAATTGAGTTCCTTGTCTTATAATTGTGTTGTTAGAGATTTCTTTCCAAGTCTTAATTTTTTATTATTAGACTCAACAAAGAATAACATTTTAATAAGTATGATCAGAACAAGTAAGATATAAGGGAAATAGAATTAAAACCTTACACGTTGTTCATTGCAAGTATAAACAAAAATAAACAAAAAAACTGAAGTAGCTATTTCCTCCATATTAAATGTTTAAACACAGTTTTGAACACACAGTATGTACCAGTAATTTAAGTTAGCTATAAATACTGTTTTTAATGTGATAAATGAACTTGTTTCTTATGAAACTTACCTAATGTCGATCATAAGTATAATTATGTTATAAGAGATTTTGATCTCTTCTGCATACAGGTCCTTTATTAGATTTGTCATTGGCAAATATTTTCTCCCAGTCTTGGGCTTCTCTTCATTTTCTTAATGGTATCTTTGAAAAGCTGAAGTTTTAAATTTTTTTTCAAGTTTTAAATTTCAATGATGTCCATTTCATCAGTTTTTTTCTTACATGGATCCTGCCTTTGATGACATTTCTAAGAAGTCTTTGTCTAGTCCAGGGTCACAGAGATTTTTTTCTCCTGTTTTCTTCTACAGGTTCTTTTAGTTTTAGGTTCTTAATCTGTTTGGAGTTAGATTTTACATATGGTGAAAGGTAAGTGGCCAATTGTTTCTGTATCATTGGTTGAAAAAAATGATCCTTGGCACCTCTGTTAAAAACCAGTTGTCCACAATTTACGTAGTTTTCTTTCTGAACTCTGTTCTGCTCCATTTATCTAATGTGTCGTCCATACCACACTGACTTGGTTATTATGCATGTGTAAATAACTTTTGAAATCAAGTAATTTAAGTCCTTCAGTGTGCTTTTCTTCAAAATTGTTTTGGCTATTCTTAGGGTTTTGTTTTTTGTTTTTTTTTTTCCATATAAATTGTGAAATGAGCTTGTTGACACCTTCGGAAAATTCTCCTGGGACTTTTTTTTTTTTTTTTAAGATTTTGTTTATTTGTTTGACAGAGATCACGATGCAGAGAGGCTGGTGGGGGGGTGGGTGGGAAGCAGGCTCCCTGGTGAGCAGAGAGCCTGATGCAAGGCTCGATTCAGGACCAAGGCTCGATCCAGGACCCTGAGATCATAACCCCGAGCTAAAGGCAGAGGCTTAACCCACTGAGCCACCCAGGCGCCCCCTCTCCTGGGACTTTGAATTGTAATTGCCTTGAATCTCTTGTCAGTTTGAGAATTGCCATCTTAACAATATTGAATCTTCTGTTCATGAACATATATAAAGGTCCCCATTTATTTAGCTCTGACGTTTTTAAAAATTTGGTGATCTGAAATGATTGCTGTTGACAATTTTATAAAATTTTATACTTGTTCTTTGTGGGTAAAGATCACTAACCTTTTCACGTACTGTAACCAGAAGATATCCTGCAGTGTTTTTAACCTTGTAACAGCCTATGCTTCCAGTGTTTTGATTATGTTTTTCTGTCTTAAAATTTGAAAAAAAATAAAGTCTTGAAAGGCACTAGGTCGGTATGATTTTGTCATATTGTGCTAACTGTGATACTAGTAGAAACTCATTTCTAGTGGAGAAGACATTAATACCATGTAACTTTGGTTTTGTGTTTCTATTCAAAGGTTCTCCAACTCCATTTCTTGAAGAGAAGATGGCCTACGAGGGATATCAGAACATCCAGAACTGGCCAGAAAATACAAACTTTTGCTTTGAACCAGAACAGTTGGTGAATCCTACCCAGACTGGTAAGTGCAGGCTTGCCTGTGACTGCTCAATGTGAGTGATGATGTAATCATGAAAAATTTGTAGCCACCACTCTGGTAAAACTTTTTAGTCTATATATAACTTGCAAAGCACAACCAGAGTATAACTCTTTACCCTGAACATTTAGTTGACCCTTTCTCCTCTCGACCCCTTTTTCTGAGGCACATGCTTGTCCAGGTCCTTCCCTTTTGAAGACTGTTTTGAGTAGGTTAACTGAAATTGATATTCTTTGAAGACTAAATAGTCAGTAGTACTTTAGAACCTTAGTTCTTCCAGGGGCACCTGGGTGGCTCAGTTGGTAAAGCGACTGCGTTCAGCTCAGGTCATGATCCCAGGGTCCTGGGATCGAGCCCCACATCGGGCTCCCTGCTCAGTGGGGAGCCTGCTTCTCCTGCTCCCCCTCCCCTGCTGTTTGTGCTCTGTCAAATAAATAAAAAAGTTAAAAAAAAAAGGAAACTTAATTCTTCCAAAAGGAATTATTACTGTAGTAGTAGCACCGTTTGTTGAATGTGTGTCAGGCATAGGGGCTAGAGCCTTTTTACACATACTTTCTGTGTTTCTTACCTAGCTCTGCAAGTGTCTATTATCCTCATTTGACATAAAGGAGAACTAGGACTCAAACCTAATTTCTACAAAGCCAAATTAATCTGTAGAGACAAAAAACATAATATGTAGTTGCTTCGAGCTGGAAATGGTGGCAGAACTGGATTGCAGTAGGACCTCAGAGGAGTAACATCAGTGCCTGCGTGTCAGGTTGAGAGCTCAGTTTTCTGGTTTGCACTCATAAGTGACTTCTTTTTTACCATCTAACTTACCAGGTGCTCATAGCTGGTTCCAAAAAATCTCGTACTTGATACTCTATAATTTCCCAGTTATTGGCTATTCTCGATACATGGTAATTTTTTAAAACAGCTTTTTTGAGATATAATTCACACACCATACAGTTCACACAAAAATGTGCAATTCAGGGGCGCCTGGGTGGCTCCACCAACCGGTTAAGCATCTGCCTTCAGCTCAGGGTCATGATCTTGGGGTCCTGGGATGGAGCCCCCAGTCTGTCTCCCTGCTCAGCATGAGTCTACTTCTCCCTCTCCCTCCGCTCCTTCCCTCCTCCTTCATGCTCTCTCTCTCTCTCTCTCTCTCTCAAATAAATAAAATCTTTTTTAAAAATGAAATGTACAATTCAGTGGATTTTTAGTATATTCATGTATATATACAGCAGTCGCCAGAATCAATTTTTATTACCTCAGAAACAAACCGGTAGTCTTTAGATAACACTCCCTATCTCTTTATCCAGCCCAGTCCTAAGCACTAATCTACTTTTTGTCTCTCTGTTTACCTATTCTGGACATTTTATGTAAATTAAACCATATGTGGTCTTTTGTGACAGGCTTTTTCACTCAGCAAGTTTTCAAGGATCATGTGTTTTGTGGCACAGAGGAACTCAATCTCTGTATGGATATACTACATCTTCTTTTTCTGTTCATCAGTTGATAAATGTATAGGTTGTTTGAGTGGTGGTGGGGAGTTTGTTTGTTTTTTGTTTTTTTTACTGTTGTCAGTAATGCTGTTTTAAACCTTCATGTACAGGTTTTTTTCCCTTAGGTTTATACCCAGATGGGTACTGCTGATCATTTGATAACTCAGTGTTGAATCATTTGAGGAATTGCCCAAGTATTTTCCAAAGCAACTCTATCATTTTATAGTCCCACCAGTAGTGGATTAGGTTTGTAATTCCTCCACATCCTTGAAAATCCTTGTTTTCCCTTTAGAAAAATTACACCTAACCTAGTTGGTATTGAAGTAGTATCTTGTTATGATTTTCATTTGCATTTTCCTGTTGGCTAATGATGTTGATTATCTTTTCATTTTTTTCATATGTTTATTGGCTATTTTTATATCTTCCTTAGAGAACTGTGTATTCAGATCCTTTGTCCCAGTTTTAATTGGTGTGTCTTTTTTTTGTCCTGGAAGAGTTTTTATATACTGGACCCTTATCAGATGTATATTTACAAATATTTTCTCCCATTTTGTGGATTGTCTTCTAATTTTCTTGGTAGTGTCCTTTAATGCATAAAAGTTTCTGATTTTGAGGAAGTCCAATTTATCTTGTTTTTCTTTTGCTGCTCATGCTTCATGCTTTGGTGTCATAGCTTAGACTCTACTGCCAAATCTGAGGTCATGAACATTTATTCTCATGTTTTTTTCTTTCTTTCTTCTTCTTCTTCTTCTTTTTTTTTTTTTTTAGGATTTTATTTATTTGTTAGAGAGAGAAGAAGCAGGGAGAGTGGCAGGGGGAGGGAGAAGCAGGCTGCCCCTGTGGAAGGAGCCTGATGCAGGACTTGATCTCAGGACCCCAGGATCATGACCTGAGTCAAAGGCAGATGCTTAACCGTCTGAGCCACCCAACTGAGTCCTATCCTTACGTTTTTTTCTAAAAATCTTATAATTTTAGCTCTTGTATTGAGGTCTTTGATCCATTGTAAGTTGATTTTTGTATATGGTTAAGAGGTAGAGAGATTCAAATTCATTATTTTGCATGTTGATATCCAGTTGTCCCAGGTGCATTTTTTTGAAGATTATTCTTTCCCCATTTCATGGTCTTGGCATCCTTGCTGAAATCTGTTGACCATAGATACATAGTTTGTTTTCTTTTTAATCAACTCTTAATTATTTTGCATTGGATCTGTATGTCTGTTCTAATGTCAGTACTATACTGTCATGATTACTGTAGCTTTGTGGTAAGTTTTGCAGTTAGGAAATATGAGTGTTCCTGCTTTGTGGGTTGTTTTTTGTTTATTTATTTAATGATTGTTTTAGCTATTCTGGCTGGGTCTTTTGTGATTCCATATGAATTTTAGAATCTGCTTCTCGGTTTCTCTAAAGAAGTCAGCTAGGATTCTGATAGGAACTGCATTGAATCTGTAGATCAAATTGAGGAGTTTTGCCATCTTTACGATATTAAGTCTTTCAATCCGTAAACATATAATGTTTTTCCATTTATTTATATCTTATTTCTTTGAACAATATTTTTGTAGTTTTCAGAGTGTAAATTTTTATGCTCCCATTTGTAAAGTTTACTCCTAATATTTTATTCTTTTTCATGCTGTGAATGGAATTGTTTTCTTAATTTCATTTGTAGGTTGTTCATTGGGAGGCTATAGATACACAGTTGATTTTCATATATTGATCTTGTATCTTCCAACTTTGCTGAATTCATTAGTTCTTGTAGTTGTTTAGTATATTTCTTAGGAGTTTCACATGTAAGATGTGTCGTTTACAGTTGTAGCTTTAGTTCCTCATTTCCAGTCTTGATCCCTTTTATTTCTTTTTCTTGCCTAATTGTCCTGGCTAGAACCTTCCATACGATTAACTGGAAGTGGTGAGAGCAGATATCCTTCTTTGTTATTTTCCATAGAGGGGAAGGATCCAGTCTGTGGCTGTTAAGTATGGCATCAGTAGAGGGTATTTGGTAGATGTCGTTTGTCAGATGAAGGAAAGTGCCTCCTGTTCCTAATTTGCCAACTACTTGATTTATCATGAAAGGGTGTTGGGTTTTGTCAAGTGTTTCTTCTGCATCTGTTGCAATGATCATGTGATTTTATTTTTTATTCTGCTGATACGTATGTATTACATTGGTTACCAATCTTGCATTCATGGGATAAATCCTGTTTGGTCATAGTGTATAATTTGTGTGATTTTCTGACACATTCGTAAACATATTTGTTGAAGATTTTGGCATCCATATTTAGAAGAGATGCTGATCTGTAGTTTCCTTATGATGTCTTTGTCTAGTTTTGGTATCAGAGTAATATCAGGGTAATACCATTCTAGGATAATACCAACCAGAGAATGAATGACTTTGGAAGTGTTCTCCCTGCTTCAGGTTTTTCTGGAAGACTTAATGAAGAATTAGTTTTAATTCTGCTTTAAATGTTTGGTAGAATTCATCAGCAAAGCCATCTTAGCCAGAGATTTTCTTTGTGAGTAGTTTTAGATTACTAAACTAATTTAAGTCAGGAAGAAGAGGAACCAGCAAGGGTAACGTCAAAGGAATGGCCAGTTCTGAGGTTGGAGAAAACTCAGAAGAGTATAATGTCTTGAAAACGAAGTGTGGTAGTCAACCCCCAAGATGGTTCCAGTGATCCCCAACTCCTGATATTCACACCTGTATGTAGTAACCTCCCACATCATACCAGGCTTGGTCTGTGTGACCAGTAGAATAGATGGGAGAAATAATGGTATGTCATTTCTAAGATTAGGTTATAAAAGACACTGTGGCTTCCATCTTGGTTATTCTTGGTTTACTCATCTCATAGCCAGCTGCTATGGAGAGGCCCATGTAGGGGAGAAACAGAGGCCTCTAATCAATAGCCATGTAAGGAAGCCATTGTGTAGGCAGGTTCTCCAGCCCCTGTCAAGTCTTCTGATGATCACAGCATTGGCCAGTCCCTTGACTACAACCTTGCAAAACACCTTAATCAGTGGAGGTATGGAAAATAGATTCTGGGGGACATTTTAAAGGTCAGATCAGCTGGATTTTCTTATGAATTGGGAATGGCTTATGAAAGAGATAAATCAAGGATAACTCCAATGTTTTTGACCAAAAAACAGAATCCCATTAGAGATGGGAAGATTGTATGAGAGGTGGTTTGGGAAACATGTTACATTTCAGCTTTATTTTATACATTAAGAATTGGCAATTTGATATGAAAGTCAAATCGAATTCCCAGTCAAATTCCCAGTGCCACAGTGAGGTCTAGATGGCTGGAAGTACAAATTTGAGTGTTATTAACTTATAGACAGAATTTTAAACTATGAGATTAGATGAGATCACTAAGGGGGATGTAGATAGAGAAGAGGCCTTCATCCCTTTAACCACTCAGTCCTTCAGTTCTCAGCCTAAATATTTATCAGGTGAAGATCTTCTTTGGCTTGAACTAAAATATCCCTCTGCTAAATGTATTCAGCCTTGACTTTATGCATCTCTGGGTTTTAGAGTGCACAAACTCTGCCATATTAGAGGCACCCAGAAAGAAAGTAATAAATAAATGAGAGAACTTGGTAGAAACCATTCATTTTTACATGCAAGTTGGCAAGTCTCCGATTCTAGTGTGCAAACCCATATAACACCTACTCTCCTTGATGCTTTAGGTATTCTGTTTTGCTTCAGTGGAAGTGTGAGAAGCTGAGCAAGCAGCAGCCTCCCCAGACCAAGCGATACCAGGGAGAATGAATGGTTCTCATCTCTCTCATGGCCCAGCTCCCCTGCTGTTCCAGAGAAGCAGCACTGGGACCTCTTCCACCCCTAGCAGTTTCTCAGTTTGCCTTATACTTGTTCATACTTCCCAATGCCACGGTCTCCCTTGATCAATCATGACATCCCTTACTAGAAGAGGGGATACAGCTACTTCAGGCCACAGGAATGAATATTCTCCCAGGGCCTAGGTTTTTATGCATTTGCCTCTAACAAATGAAGCATTTTAAGGGAATGAGTCACTAGTTATCTATCAAGGAACTACTGAGAAATGCAGATTCTTAGGGTCTAGCAATCAGTGTTTCTTTAAGGCCGCAGGATAATTCAGATGAGTGCTAATTTTGAGAAGGCCTTCTTAGAAGCAGAATTCTTTTTTTTTTCTCTGATGAAGAATTCATTATAGGACTGGCATGTTTTCTGTTACGGGCGGGGAATAAACATACTATTGTCCCCGTTCCTAGTACCTAGAATAAAACCAATGATGATCACAAATTTCCCAGTCTAGAATATCAGTTGTATTCACTGAGAATGAGTTTTAAATTTTTTCTTTTTTCCAGATCCCTTTAAGATGCACCATGATGATGGCCTGGAGGATTTTCTCTTTCTCCCCAGTGGAACAACCAATACTTCAGGATTTGCAGAACAAAATGATCCCCTGCAAGACAATTATGGTATGATGTCGTCAACTGGATTTATTGCTTAACTCCCAACAATTAATGTGGCCTTTTACCCATTACCTTTGAAGTTAACTACTAGGCAAAGTCATGTTTTTTGGCTTTATCTGTAACAAGGCTCTATCTAGATTGGTCTCAGGAGCGAATTCAGCATTTGGGGCGCTCAGGGTCTGCTCACCTCCTCTCGGGGGATCTTGAATACTATATGATAGGGCCAGATTCTGTCTCCATATTTTACTAGCTCATTACCCTGGGCATGTTATATCCACTGTAAACTTTGATTTATCTATAATATGGGTCCAGCACTAGTTCCTACCTTAAAGATGTGGTGAGAATTAAATAACTTTGTAAAAGCACTTCTCATAGCATCTGGTACTTAGTAAAGTATATTTTTTTTAAAAGATTTTATTTATTTATTTGACAGAGAGAGACAGTGAGAGGGGGAGCAGAAGCAGGGGGCTGGGAGAGGGAGAAGCAGGCTCCCGGCCAAGCAAGGAGCCTGATGCGAGGCCTGATGCTGGGGCTCAATCCCGGAATCCTAGGATCATGACCTGAGCTGAAGGCAGATGTATAAAGCTGATTGTAAATATCAAATACTTTTTTTCTCCCTATTACTGAAGCAGTTTCAAGAATCTGTTTGTTTGTGTTTTAATATCAGGTCTGTTTCCCTGTGACACCTTTGCTCCTGCAGCTGTCGTACCTCAGGGGTGGCCTGTGGAAGCCCCAAACTCTCCATACTCGGAATCCTTCATTTTGCCAGAGGCCGTACCACAACCTCTGCAGCCCACAGCAGGTAAGTTACTAGAACCCCTCTTTATCACTTACTGGTTCCAGTATCTTAGTCAATCCAAATCATCAGACTTAATTTTTAGCCGTGTAGAGCAGTACAGGTAAAAATTCCAGAACTATCACAAATACTTGTATCCCTTTAATTATTGATTCCACATCTGAAGGAGTGAAGGTGTGGTTGGAATACAACACTTGGAACGCGGGCAGAGAAAATCCCTTTTCAATTCAGTGCAGATTTAGGACTCAGAGGTTTTTTTCTGGATGTTCCACAGGTTCCCATTCTTAAAATAATTTTGTGCTTGTGTTGTTGTTGCTGTTTTTAAACCTGTGCTTTTTTTCTTTCCTTTTCCTTTCTTCCTCCACTCTTTACTCTCTCGATGCCCTGTTTTTCTCAGTACTGGGACTACCAAAGAGTAGGCACAAGTACATTAATTAGATAGCTTTTTAATTTATGTTTAGGGTTTTATGGTCACAAAATCTAGATACTCCTGTGCTCTCCGAAAGTAAGTTTTGAATGCGGAGCTATGAGCGCATCATGATGGGTCCTAAGTTTCCTACTTATTTCCCATAGAGCTAGCCAAAGAGGTAGAAGTGACATCAGCAGAAGAGAGGGCACCAGCAGAAGCATTAGAAATCATGATGGGACTGAAGACTGCTGACATGGCACCATCTAGAGAAACAGAGACGTCTCCAGCCAAGGACATGGCGCCAGCCACAGAAACAGAGGTGGCCTTGGCTAAAGACATGGAACCATCCACCAAATCAGATGTGACACTGGCTGAGGACGTGGAATCATCTATCAAATCAGATACAGTCAAGGACATGGTACTACCCAGAGAAACAGAAGAAGCCCCAGTTAAGGGTGCTGTATTGTCTGCAGAAACTGATGTATCTTTAGCCAAGGACATGGTACTGCCCACAGAAACAGAGGTAGCCCCAGCCAAGGATGTATTACCATTCAAAGAAACAGAGAGGGCCCCACCTGTAAGCCCTATAAAAATGGATGTGTCCCCAGATGAGGGCATGGTACCACCTACAGACAGAGAGATTGCCCCAGCCAAGGGTGTGGTATCTCTCTCAGAAAGAGAAGTGGCACCGGCTAAGGATATTGTATCATCTACAGAAATGTCCCCAGCCAAGGAGGTGGCCTTATCCCCAGACACAGAGGTGGCCCTGACTGGGGACATGGTGCTGCCTCCAGAAACCAAGGTGATCTTGACCGAGGATGTGGCACTGCTTCCAGAAACAGAGGTGGCCCCGGTCAAGGATATGGCTCCACACCCAGCTACAGAAAAGGCACCACTGAAGGATGTGGCTCCATCCCCAGAACCAGAGTTGGCCCTGGGCAAGGATGTGCTTTCACCTACAGAAACAGAGATGGCCCTGGGCGAGAATGTGGCTGTGCCCCCAGAAACAGAAGTGACCCCGGTCAAGGATGTGCCTCTGCCTCCAGAAACAGAGTTAGCCCTGGCTTCGGATGTGGCTCCACCTCCTGGGACAGAGGTGACTCTGGCCAACAATGTGAGTCCAGCCCAGGCTGCTGCATTGCTCTCAGAAACAGAGGTGGCACAGGCTCCAGTTAAGGATGTGCATGCTGCAGGGACATGGGAAGAAACAGAGGAGTCCCAGTTAAAATCTCTCAAGAATGAGAGGCAGTCAGCTGCATCTACCTTGATCATGTCTCCAGGTATGGATTTATGTTTACTCAGTATTTCTGTCTCCCAGTGTATATTCTCCAGGAAGGTGAGGGACAAACTTTGCAAGTCTACACACCTTGCTGCTCTTCTAAACCATCTTTCTCACCTTCGTCGTCCTCCAGTTTCCAGCATCTTCCTCCTTACTTCTCTGCTGATATGTTTTCCTTATGATAATTCCAACAGTAAAAGGGATCGTCCACAGACTTTGGCCACCTCACCTGCCTACTTGTCTGCTGTATCCCTAGTCTCTGCCTCACTCCCGCTACTGGAAGTGAACCATCCCTGCTCCTAATTAAGGCCAATCTCCCATTTTGCTCCTAGATCCCACCTCCGCTTCCTTACTTAAGGATGCCCTGGCCATTTTTTCCTTTCTTGCCACTCAACAGTTTTTCCCCCTGTCCTTCGAATCATTCTTACCAACCTACATATACTATTTTAACCTTTAAAAACAAAACAAAAAGTTTCCCAACTTCACCTTCCAGCTGCTATTCTATTTCTCTGCTGCCCTCGGAGGAATGTCCCTCATTCCTTCCAAACTGTTCCTGCCTCCAGCTTCTGAAAGGTGGAAAAAGAGCTGAAATAGCACTGCTCTAAAACCTGTGTGGTTTTTACTGTTGCGTTTAGAACCAGTCACAGCCGTGGGGCAGAAGTCCACCTTGCCAGCAGATGAGGATTCTGTGTTAGACAAACAAGAACAAAAGAAACCATTCGGTAGTCAACCTTCTGAACTTCCTTCCGAGACCTCAGGTAAGTGAGGGAAGCACAGCGGACTCTTTGAAACCACTTGAACTAGGAGCAATGGGGTGGTGGTGGTGGACATAGTCCCTGGTTTTGTGGTGGTAATTAGTATTGCTCATGAAGTCCATTCTCTTTCTTAGGCAGATTTTGTCTTGTTTAGGCGGAGAGTCTGCTGTTTACGTATGCTACGTCAGCTCAAGACATCTAAATTTTAACCCACTTCCACTGTTCACTGTTCTATGCTGTGTGATCTTGGGCAGGTTACTTAACTTCCCTGTAGCTCTGTTTATTCAGCTATAAGAGGAATGTATTGTTCAAGTGTACTGTAAACCTTTGCTAGTAAACTCTTGCTAGATACAGTGTGTTTCGTGGCCCAGCAGCATCTGCATTGCTTGGGGGCCTGTTAGAAAGGCATCGTCCTGGATTCTACCTCAAACCTTCATACACATTTTAACAGGTTCTCCGGATAATTGATAATACACTGAGCTTGGAGAGGCACCGCTCCAAGTTACTTTCTAACTCGGAGTTCAGTCATTCAGTGAACTTTAAGATGACATGTTTTTGATGTAAGCCCAGAGCTTATCAACTTAATGATTCTCTGCTTGCTTTTCTGTGACTGATTAGAATGTGAACTTGAGGGCAAGGACCCTGACTTATGGCACTGAGATTTTCTAGTGCTTACATACTGCCTAGCCCCAGGTAGGAGCTAAATAAAGTTTAGTCTTTTTGAACATAGTTTTAGTGACACAACATATCAGTAAAGATTTATCAAGTCCTTACTGTGTACAAAGTTCACCATGTTAAAGCACATAGATATTTAAGTCTGGTCCTTGCCCATGTCTTGTTGTCACATAGCCTGGATAGCAAGGGAAGTTGCCAGGCATAAACTCTGAAACCAAAGATTTATGTAATAATTCAGTAAATAGTATAAAAGATGGCACCAGATAGCTACTGGTTAATTGCCAAATTAAATGTTATAAATGTTGTGGGGGTACTAAAGCCTAGCACTTTTTTGAGAGAAGCAGTAACTGACCCGAGATGTTAAATCAAGAGTAGGGTTTGCAGGACACTGGAGAGTAAAAACAGTAACAAACGGTACTATATAAGTGTTCTAATGTTCTCTAAAGTCATTTCATTGGGTCATACGTGACAAGAGCTGTCCTAGACCTGGTCTTAGTGGGACTTTTCCCAGGATCTTGAATCTGTGCTGCATTGACTTGGAGATAGGAAGGAGGTTGGTGCAGTTGGTTTCCTGAAACTTTTCTAAGGGTGGTTATCCTAATTGTTCTAATTCATTACCCTACTGGGCATTATGTATATTTTTCTGTCTTTTAGGAAGTACATTTAGGAACAGAACATTAAAATCTAACACATTTGTCTTTTCGAAGTAGGAGGCTTTGATTCTGGAACGATGAGGGTTTTTCTTTGGCCAAAATACTAATTCAGTATCTTTTTTTCTTTTCTTCTTCCTTCCCTCCCGCCCCCCAGTAGCATAAGTCTGGCCTCCTGGTCTATTTCCCAGAATTGATCTGGTTAGCCTGACAAGTAATTAGTATAATACTGGTGACAGACTCTTAGAATTATAAATTTTGTCCAAAATCCTAATATATTGCATTCAGTTAATTAACAAATGTCACCAAAAAGAGATAGGAGTTTTTCATCATCTTGTTGCAAAATTGGGAATTACGTACCTATTAAAAATAATGACAAATAAGTATCAGATGAGATTGCTAGGCATTACTTATTACAGAAAGTTAGAAGAACTCTGAATTTTTTTCTTTACCTGAGATGATGATCTTTGTTAATTTGCTAATCCCAGTTAAGGATGAGAAATATTTTGGAAAAAACTATTTTCCTAAATGAATTATTGTGTGGGTTGGTGAAAACAGACTTAACTGAGTCAGTAAATGGACTTTTTTTTTCTTAAAGAAACAATAACAAGGAGTTTTTTTTTTTTTTTTTTGGAATTTTGGCCGACTTCATGTATTACAGGTACCCCTCCCACACAAGGCAAACAAGTGTACAGACCCAGTGACCGCAGGTCCACTCGGCCCAGGCCTGCCAGGGTCCCTCCTGAGCTGCTGGGAGGCTCTTCTCCACGGAAGACTGTCGATACGGGGCTGGGCCCCTGCTCTTTGTCTGAATTGGGTTGGGTCTCTGGTCCGTCTACCTATGGTGAGCCTGGGAACCAAAGGAAAACTACTCATCTTGACTTCCTTGAACCCAAGCGAGATCTTGGCAGGGAGGCCTGGGATATAGAGAGCCCACCAATGATAATGAAGAAAAAAAAGAAGAAACCAAAGCAAAAAAGATATTCTCAGCCCCGGGCTGGGGGACCTTGGGATGACGACAATGCAGACGACCGTAAAGGTCATCCCTTTGTAGCAGACCCACAGAAATCAGGGGTTCTCCCCAGCCTGCCTACCCCTATGGGCATGGAATATGGACTGGCATCCAGAGAAAACTTTAAAAAGGAATGTGAAGTGGAGTCCAGAGCCGCCAGACTGGTAGCAGAAAACTTTGTCTCAGAAAGCCTCAGCGTGCCTTTGTGTCCTTTGGAAGAATCCCTGAAAACTGCAGGAAGTTCTCAGCGCAAGACGGGAATAGACGCGGAAGTCCGTGGTAACAAGGCAGTACCACTGGGCCAGGACCAGAAATGGCTACAGCCAGATGAAGGCAAACCAGAGCCTGCACCCCACCTAAAGAGTCCCGTGGATGAAAACCGGACAATGCGTTCATCTGTTCTGAAAGGACCCCAGACAGAAGTTTCTGCACACAAAATAGAAATTCCTTTGGAGATTAGGCCCAAAGAGGGTTCCTCTCCTGTCTTGTACCAAGAGGCCATGGGTGGGGTTTCAAAACCCATAGCTGCAAAAGAACTGCCTAATCCGGTGCCCACTTTGCCAACAGGTACCTCGTTAAGAATTAGTCCAACAGAAGCGAATGATGAAAGTAAAGTGACTAAATTGCAGAAAGACAGGCAGACAGGAACTGAAGGAACTAAAGAGGTTAAAGGAACTGAAGAGATTAAAGAACTAACAAAGGAAGCTCCTCCCAAGCCAGGTCAGGAGACGAGCATCTTGGCTTCCAAGCAGTTGCAGGATGAGGTGTTAGTTCAGAGGCCTGGGCTGGAGAATCCGCCATCTCAGAGAACAGCAGGGGATGGCAGAAACAGGAAGGCAAGGGCAGGTTCTGGGAAGGTGAGAACCAATTCTGGGAAGGGAAGAGCAAGATCTGAGCCCCCATTTCTTACGGACAGCTGGAAGGATGGCCCAGCTGTTCTCGGGCCAAGTGAGGCGGCCCCTAAAACCGAAAGAATGCCTGCTGGGGAGAAGAGTGAGGAGCTGGGTTCTTCAAAGCAACCAGGGACCACAGTGAGTCTCACAGAGGCTGTGGAGATGGGTGATGTGAGGGGGCCCAGCGCCTCGCACATGTTGATTCCTTTGGGAAGTGAGTCAGGCACGATTCAGACTTCCGGCGCTAGAACAGAAAGGGGGACCTCAGCTGTAGATAGGGGTGTCAGTAACCAGAGCAAGGAAACAGCGTGTCCTTGGATGGGTAGTGAGGCAGCTCCCTGGATTTCTGAAAAGCCTAAAAAAAGGGGTAGTGAGGGCAAAAACAAAAAGTTCAAAAATAATTATTCCACACAGCCTGCTAGAATGGAGAACAAGGAAGAAACCCCCAACCCATCTTCTGTAGGGAAGGATAGAGATGCTGCGAGTACTCCTCATCCAAACAAAGACTTAGGACTCTCTTCCCCCTTAAATCATGATCCCTTGTCCTCACGTCCATCAGCTCTTCCCACAGTGGAAGTAGGTGAACGGAAGGGGAGGAATGATGAGGTTAATTCTTTTGAGCTTGGGGCTCTTGGTGGGAACAAGACAGACATAGTCAAGGATGCCGCTGTTACTGAACCAGCTACCAAGGTGACAGATGTGAGCTGCCAAGACCAAATCCAGGGGGCAGGATTTGTCCCTGCAGTACTGTCTGCAGAGAATAAGACAGATGCAGCCAAGGGACACACTGCCGTGGCTGACAAACCAAATGAAAGGAGCAATGATGGAAAAAGTAAAAAGGTTAAAAATAGTTTTCCCGAGAAGCATCTTCTGGAGAGTACGATAGATGCATCAGAAATACATGTTCCCATGGAAACCACAGGGGACCACAGAACTGAAGGAATGGGCTATGTGGACGAAAATAGAAATATCACATTTACCTGCCCCAGAACGCTCCCAGGGTTGATGAATAAGTCAGCCCCTCCAGAGGCTCTGGAGTCAGCAGCCCGTGAAGGACTGCCCGCTCCTGCTTCTCAAGTAGTAAAGGAAGGTGAATCTTTTCCAAAGCCCTTGGCAGAAAGTGGGCAAGAGACAACTCCAGCCCAGTTGTCCAAATTATTAGTGGTAGATAATTGGAGCAGAGATGGAGTCCCAGCTCAGGAAAGACCCAAGGCCCCCTCTACTGTCACACCTTCTTCAAGCACAGGAGGAGAGGTTGCCCTCACTCTCACAGCAGCTGTAGACACCGTTAATAGCCAGGGAGGTAACAATCTTAAGAATAAAGGTGAGCTTGCTGGTCCCCTGAGGACTGAAACAGGGATAGATGGAGGATCTGTGAAGGGAGGCTCTGAGTCAGTGCCCAGTGCTGCATCTACGCATTTGATAGAAAAAATCACAGAGGTCACAGAGAGACACCTTTCTGGAATGCCAGTAGAAGACCAGAGCCTACAAGGTGAGGGCAGAGTCCTAGAAGCATGTGCAGATAGGAATAATTTTCCAACACACTCAGTTAACAGAAAGAAAGAGTCTGAGGAAGGTTCTGCTCCAGTTTCGATTCCTCCTGACTTACTGGGAGACAAAGCACAAAAGCCCAGTTTCTCTGAGGACCAAAATGCTGACAGTCGAGATTCCAAGGACCCAGACGGTTTGAATAAGGAGGTAGATAGAGCCCTTTTGCCTTCAACAAGTGAAAAAAAGAAAGTGGAAGAAGTTAGCCTGGCTTCTGAAATCACTGAATCCGGACATATTTCCACGGCCGCACCAGAATTCGAGTCAGATTTGTTAGATGGCAGGGCTGCGGCTACTCCGTCACCGGTGGTAGATAAGTTGGTAGTGCCTCTTCCCAAGGATCCTGAACTCCCAGAACCCAAGGGTAAGATCTCGGAGGCCCCTGACAAAATGACCGAAAAGTCTGAGTGGAAGGCACCAGGAGAAGGCAACAAGGAAGATAAAAGCAGAGTGGCGGAGCCACTGAAAGGCTACATGAGACCTACCAAGTCCCGAGGCCTTACTCCACTTTTGCCGAAGTCTGCCGTCCAGGAACGAGAGAGAGCCAGACAACTGAAGTCCGGCGGTATGACCCTGCCGTGGGGACGTGTGTGCGCTTGGGGCTTTTGAGAGCATCCGAAGGCAAAGAGCTTGTGCTTTGGTTCCATCCAGACTCTAATCATCCTTCTTAATCATTGGTTTGTCGGCATGAAAATGTGTAACTGCTAATTACGTGTTTTCTGCAGCCAAGGGCATGCCTTGTGTCCAGCTTGAGGAGGCTGGTGGCTACGTTGCATGCCTTTTTACCCAGCACTGAACCTTGAGTTTTAGGGGAAGTTGAATTTCAAACAATGAATTGTTCAGCAGAAGGCCCGTCACCATCCACTATTCTTAATTGGGGAAAAAAAAAAAAAAAGTGCCTCCTATGTGTAAAGCTTACGACCAGATTTAATCTTTATTTTGTGTCAGGATTCACAGGAGGAAAGAAAACATTTCAGGTCTAGCTGTATGCGTGGGATTTATTTTCTTGTCAGTATATATTTGTAGCTTGTGCTGGTGGGGACTGACTATCCAAATTGCTTTCAGAGTCAGTGAAAATGGTCTTCCCCACGTGAGGACATGGTAACCAGTTCCCAGCCGGCATTGCTAGGCACAGACTCTGTGTTTCTAGAAGTGGGGAATGATCTCTCTGTAATGCAGCCACATCTTTTACCAGTTTGTTCACGGCCATTAGCCACAGTTGCATGTCAGGCGGAGTTCGGGGCATGGTCTTTGTCCGTGAGACGTAGTGTGCATCCTCGGACAAGTCTGACACTGGCCAATGTGGGATTCCTCCTGTTTTTGCCCTTTTTGGATCTCCTCAGTCAAGTACTTGGAATGAGATTGAGAAAAATTATTCCTTCGAGGTTTAGAAATGTTTTCTTTTTTTTCCTGAAAAGTATACACCTAATCACGGCTTCCCTGAGCCTAACCTTCAAAAACCGTTTCCTAGCCTTTGGGGGTTTGCCACCTACAGATGATGCTGTTTCTCACTTTGCATGATGCAGCTACTAACTCCAGACATTAAAAAACAAAAAACAAAAAACACGATCAAGAACACCGGTTGGCCTTAGGGTTTTGGACAGGCTTCGTCAGGGAATGGTGGATGTGCTGCATGATGGGACTTTCTATTTTGGGTGAAGCTTGTCTTTGCATGAATTTTGTGCCCAGTGAGGATTACTGTGCTGTGTGAGTAGAGGATACTCTAGGTCGTTATCTGTAGAAGACATTCTCATCTTTTCTGTTTTTATCTTCTATTAGCTACGCTCTTGCCAAGGCAGAAAATGAAGTCACATAGAGAGGGCTTTCCAGCCTTCATTAGGATTTCCAGCGTTCTAGCCAGTTCTTCACTTTTACTTTTTAGACTGGTTCTTCAGTTTGAACAGTGACGCAGAGGGTGACATGTAAATTTTCTGAACACTAGCCATTTTTTTTTTCTCCATATTTCCCAAAAAATGTAGCAAGAGGATTTGTTTTGATTCTTGATTAAGCAAAGCAGAAGTTTGAGAACTTTCAGGGCCCTGCCTTGGCCAAGCCAAGCTCAGAGACTGTGTTGTTAGGGGTGCTCTTGCGGAGTGGCTGAAGAGGGAATGGTGGATTTCAGGCAGAAGTTGCTATTTCCTCTGTAATTATATCACACCTTTCCCCTAAGGACAGTCTATACTTTTTTTAATAGTTAAAATTTTTTTTAGTAATTTTGAATCAGTGCATTCCCATGGTGACGGGGTGTACACTTAAACGTAAGTCTGCCTCTCTCTATCAGTCCCCATCCAAATTTCCCTCTCCACAGGCACCCAGTGGTAACAGTGTCTTTATATATCCTTCCAGAGAGTTTATGCATAAAGAAGGAATGACACCCACATTTGTGGATTTTATACAGAGGAGACCTACCATATGTACTGGTGTGTGCCTTGCTTTGTAAACTTAACAATTATTTTAAAGGTCTTCACAAATCAGTACAAAGAAGGGGGGGCCTCATTCTTAATTAACTGCTGTATAGTATTTTCATCATGTGGATATATCCTAATGTATTTTACCACTTCTTTATCAGTGGGCATTTAGCTGCTTCCTAGTTTTTCTTTTATTAGAACAAAGTCCATAGACTGTCCTTGTTTAGACAGAATGTCATACTTTTGCTAGTACATCTGTGTAATACAAAGGGACTCTGGAGTAGACTCTCTGGTTTCAAGGCTGTGGATTGGTAATTTTGACAGGTATTGCCACACTGTCAGAAGAGATGTACTCAACACTTGGCAAATACCCGTACTGGCTCTTCTGTACTTTCTCCACTAGTACATTTTGTTGTTGTTGTTGTTGTTGTTATGTTTGCTGGTCCTATAGGTGAACATTTATTTCTTGGCATAGATATATTCTATGTTTTACTTACTTGGTGACTTCCTTGTGTTTCACCAAGTTTGTAAAAGAGCATCTAGTTAGCAGTATATTTACTTCCCTATTTCCAAAGAGGAGAAGACCAACAAAAGAGAATTCCTTTAGGGGCACCTGGGTGGCTCAGTCAGTTAAGCGTCCATCCATCCCCTACTGTGAGTTTATAAAAATAACTTCTGTTTTTAACTTTTCAAACTTTTTGTTTGGATCTCTGATCACTGTAGAATTGGCTGATGTATATGTTTGTGTGGTTTATGAGATGTGACTTGGTCATCTCCCAACATGTGTTTAATCTGTCTCCTGTTAAAGTGCCGCCTTGGTCAGGCTCTACAGTCCTGTATGTATTTGCTGTTCGTTCGTTCTTTCTTTCTTTCTTTCTTTCTTTCTTTTTAGGATTTTATTTATTTATTTGACAGAGAGACACAGCTAGAGAGGGAACACAAGCAGGGGGAGTGGGAGAGGGAGAAGCAGACTTCCCGGCAAGCAGAGAGCCTGATGCAAGGCTCGATCCCAGGACCCTGGGCTCACAACCCAAGCCGAAGGCAGATGCTTACCAGCTGAGCCACCCAGGCGCTTGTTTGCTGTTTTCTGATTCATTGGTCTTTCCACTGAGGCTTCAGTGGCACCATGTGACTTTAATAGTATATTGTCATATCTAAGAGTTCTAGTCCCACTCCTCACCCTATGACTACTTTTTAGAGTTATCCTGACTCTTCTGCCTATTTATTACTACATATAAAATTGAGAATTAACTTGTATAGTTTCATAAAAAGATAAATAAAAAATCAGTTGGCATTTTCCTTTGTATCACATTAAATGTGTCAGTTATCCTAGGGAGGGGTGATGTCTTGTATGGTGAGGTTTTCTATCCAGCCACACAGTCCTGTGCCATGTTCAGTAACATAACCTCACATGGTCAGGTTTGTATGCCCTCCTCCCTCACTGGTGTTTTGATGTTTTCTTCATGCATATCTTCCAGTAAGAAGATCTTCCATGCAGATTTCTAGTAAGGCTTCTTCCAAGATGTATAGGAAGCAGGTGAATGTGCAGATACAGAGCTTTAGGCAAGCCTGGGGCTCTGAGGCATGGAGCTTAGTTGAATGGGGAGTATAGTGATTTGCGATAGGGAACTAGGTAGTGTGGCCCCTCATGCTCAAGCACCTTTGGTCATGTAGGCCCTGAGGTTTCATCCATGACCGGTTCTAGACCTGTCCTTGTTCAGCATTTCCTTTGTTCTTCACTTCAGGTCATTTGTGTTAACTGCCCTCCCCCTGATTGCCAGTGATTAATAGCAAGTGCCATCTATTGAGTGGATACCATGTGCCTAGTTATGTCAGTGGTAGGTAGGTAGGTAGTCATACACACACACACACAGTTAACTATGCTATGAAGTCTTCTCTCCATTTTACAGATGAGAAAATGGTGACCCTCACCATGAAGGTCATGCAGATAGTATCGTATCAGAGGTAGAATTTGAACCCAAGTCTTTCTGACACTAAGGCCTATGCTTTTCTCATTCTTGCCTCAGAGGAATGTTCCAGAAGTTTTAGGTTCTTGAAACAGATGAAGGTTGACAGTCATATTTTTTTATTTTAATATCTAAGCACTAAGTAAGTACTTTTTAAAGTAGAGAAATGGAAACACATCATGAGGACATAAATTTTGAATCAGAAGCTAATTTGGGTTTGGGATCTAGGTCTTTTGGCTCGTCTAGCATTTTATTCTCCAGGCAGAGGCTGTGTTTGATTTATTCATGTGTTTTGCCTAGCAACTGCTTTTGAGCTTTACATATATATGCCATCTAATGACATTTTAAAATTATAAATGAATTAATTTTCATTTAATTTTTAAGGGAGGGGGGAAGGAGCAGAAGGAGAGGGACAAGCTGACTCTGAACAGAGCGTGGAGCCTGATGCAGAGCTTGATCCCACGACCCAGAGATCATGACCTGAGCCAACATCAAGAATTGGCCACTCGGGATGCCTGGGTGCCTCAGTTGGTAAAGCGTCTACAGTCAGCTCAGGTCATGATACAGCGTTTTGGGATCAAGTCCCGCATTGGGTTCCTTGCTCAGTGGGGAGTCTGTTCCCCCCCCCCTCACCCCCCCCCCCACTCCACCAACCACTAGTATTTTAAAATGTCATTAGATGGCATATATATGTAAAGCTCAAAAGCA
>NW_019154094.1:6388129-6479417 GCF_002288905.1 Enhydra lutris kenyoni | reverse complement strand
CCCCCCCCCCCCCCCCCCCCCCGCCGCTTGTGCTCTCTCTGTTTGACAAATGAATAAAATCTTGGGGAAAAAAAAAAAAGAGTCACCACTCAACTGACTGAGTCACCCAGGTGCCCCTATATGAATTCTCTTTTCCCAGTCTTATCCTCTTTGGAAATATGAAAAGTGAATGTATCGCTAACTATGTGCTCTCTTACTGTTTTCTCTCCTGTTATGTTTTCATGCCACTCTCAAGTTTACAGAAACTTTAGCAGAAGATTTTGTCACATATTCTGAAGTATATTCTAGGCAGGGAGGATTGTGATACTTTGGGAAATCTAAGCTCACTTTGTCGGAAAAGGACTTCACGTGGGACTGTTTTTTGTGAATGAAAGAGCAGGTGTGAAAGGACAATCCTCTACTGGACTCAGGTCTCTGCTGTGGCTTCACGCCAGTTGCTTCCCTGGCAGCCAGGTAGAGCTGTGAGTGACAGCACACTTGGCATGTTGTCCTGGGACAGTGCGACAGTCACCATGGGTCCCTGTAGACAGGCCCTTCCATTTGCCATAGTTAGAAACTGGCCTCTTTTTTTTTTTTCCTGGCTTCATTTCTTTTTCTTTAGTTTGCCTGAGCCCTTCTTCCCAGCAGCTGGGAATGTCAGTTTATGGTAGGAAGTTCTCTTGGCATGAAGCTCGAAGTAATTTATAAACCTCAGATCCTAACAGTTTTATAAATAAAATATGCTCAGCAGATGAAAAAACCATTTGTAATCTTAAAACTTGCTACAATTTTACAACTGGAGAAGTATCTATTTGGTAATATCTTTTTTCTGCTGCTTTCTTCCCACCTACCTGCTCATTCTCTGGCTTTTTTTAAAAAATAGCTATAATTAGAGAAATTTAATGGGAAATTCTGTATGTCATACAACTAAAAATTGCTACCATTTTTTGATGCTCAGCACTGTCTTAAACTCTTTCAAACCTCAAAGAACCCGGGGCTACCATTTGCCTTATTGGAACCAGTGCATGTAAATATTCTTTGAAATGAGTCCAGCAAGTGTTAATTTTTCTACTTGAAGATGCGGTTCTTCCCCCTAACACTCCTTCACCAGTCACTTTTATCCCCAGGTGACAATAGCATTGGGAGATTCAGAAACCAGATGATAAACAGTGTAGCTTCTGAATTTTGATGTTGCAGAAATATTTTCTTCTTTAAAATATGAAGTGGACAGGTGTGCCTGGCTAGCTTAGTTTGGTAGATCATGCAACTCTTGATCTGGGGGTTCTAAGTTTGAGCCCCATGTTGGGTGTAGAGATTACTGAAAAATAAATCTTAAAAAATATGTCTGCCTGGGTGGCTCAGTTTTTTAAGCGTCTGCCTTTGGCTCAGTTCATGATCCTGGAGTCCCAGGATCAAACCCCACATCTGTCTCTCCCTGCTCTGCAGGGAGTCTGTATGCTTCTCCCTCTGCCCTTCACCCCACTTGTGCTCTCTCTAGCTCACTCTCTTTCTCTCAAATAAAATTTTAAGAAAATCTTAAAAAGTAATAAAATAAAATATGAAGTAGACAATAAAGAGGTCTTCCCTTTGTCGTATTTCTCTTTATTTCCCTTACCCGCCCCCCCTGCTTTTTTAAAAGATTTTATTTATTTGACACTGAGAGACCACAAGCAGGGAGAGCAGCAGGCAAGGGAGAAGGAGAAGCAGACTCCCTGCTGAGCAAAGACCTGTGAGGGGCTCCATCCCAGGACCCCGGGATCATGACCAGGGCTGAAGGCAGACAATTAACCGACTGAGCCACCCAGGGACCCCCCACCCATACCTCTTAATTTAACTAAGATGTTGAAGCAGGTTATCTCAGCTATGAGCAGATTGAAATTGTTAGTTTTTAAACTGATTAGCAGTGCTGGCAGTTTGTTTAAGTTTAGACAGAAATATAATTGTCATACAGACGTTGCCTATTGCTCTGTAAATAGTGGACACTCAACATGATTTGGACTTTTTAGTATTTAGTTCATTCATTCATTCAACACACACCAGGTAACATCATTCCCACATTCTAAAGGTAGGTTAATGACACATTCTCTACTCCTCAAGGATTCTAGAGTGGGGAGATAAACACACAAACAGATAATTTACTCTAGTGAGAGAAGTTCTTTAATACGAGCTACAAGTTTTTAGAGCAAAGGCGAGTAAAGCATTCTAGGGCACAGACTGTGTAAAGGCATAGTGAAGTACAAGTGCATGGAATGTTTGAGAAGTAGCAAACATTTTGGAGTGGCTGGGATATAAGTCAAGTAGGGAAGCAGGGAGATCTGTGAAATAGTTTGAGATGAGATTGAGAGGAGGAATATGAGCTCTTGACAGGTCTGAGAGCCCATGTGTTGCCTCCATAAGCGGAGGATCTTCGACTTTATGGTGGAGGAGATGGTGGGGGGAGCGGGTGGGTTTGCCTATTGTAGTTGGATAATTCTCTTTTCTTTCTCATGGAGATCACCAGAGGGTCAGTATGATGTTAAAAGAACAAAGGGTTAGAATTTCCAAGTCCTACTTCTTGGGGGACTTTTCATCTATAAACATTTTAATGCTTTACAGTGTCAAATGACAAAAAGAATACATTTTTTTTTATTTGACAGACAGATCACAAGTAGGCAGAGAGGCAGGCAGAGAGAGACAGGAGGAGGCAGGCTCCCTGCTGAGCAGAGAGCCCGACGCGGGACTCGATCCCAGGACCCTGAGATCATGACCTGAGCCGAAGGCAGAGGCTTTAACCACTGAGCCACCCAGGCGCCCCAAGAATACATTTTAGTAAGGAGTTTGATGTCCTTTATTTATTTATTTATTTATTTATTTATTTTTTTAAAAGATTTTATTTATTTATTTGACAGAGATCACAAGTAGGCGGAGAGGCAGGCAGAGAGAGAGGAGGAAGCAGGCTCCCCGCTGAGCAGAGAGCCCGATGTGGGGCTCGATCCCAGGACCCTGGGATCATGACCTGAGCCGAAGGCAGAGGCTCTAACCCACTGAGCCACCCAGGCGCCCCTGATGTCCTTTATTTAAAGGAAAACAGTCCATGGATTGGGGAAGTACAGTGCCTAAGAAGCAGAGGTACACTCTGCCCGAGGGATTTGGGGCTAGAGCACGTTTTCTAGAGCTTTGCAAGTGGCGCCGCGTAGTAGCGTGACTAGGAGGGTGGAGACCTCCTTACAAGGCTAGCGGTAGGTTCTATTCTCTAAAGCTGAGTTGGAGGGATGTGACTGGTATATGTTGGGTTTCCTTGGCAGTGAGGTGTTTCCCAGAGGTGCAGACTTAGATTTTTAGACTTCTGATTTTTGATGTGAGTCAGGCCTCCATTTTGTGGGTCCTCAGTCTGTGATTTATCTTTATCAGTAGTCACGTAAGTTAGATGGCTCGCTTCAGTTGTTTTGTTTTGTTTTGTTTTGTTTTTTAAGATTTTATTTATTTATTTATTTGAGAGAGAGAGAGAGCACGAGAGAGAGCACAAGAGGTGGAGGGTCAGAGGGAGAAGCAGACTCCCCGCTGAGCAGGGAGCCTGATGCCGGACTCGACCCCAGGACCCTGAGATCATGACCTGAGCCAAAGGCAGTCACTTAACCAACTGAGCCACCCGGGCACCCCTCACTTCAGTTTTTTGATACTGTTTACTTCCCTGTCTTTGAAACTTAATTAGGGAGAATCACAGTTTCCTTGAGTTTAACATGTACTAAAAAATGTATCTGAAATTCAGTAGAATATGGCTTTGAAATGTTACTGCATATAATTATGTGCATAAAAACACAAACATCATTTCCTCCCAGGTAAGAAACTTAGATTGCAACTTCATACCCTTCGGGTTCTATTAGTAAAGAATGTCATCAGTCATTGTAATCAGTAGAATCATCGACTGTCGTTGTAATGATAATTTATTAGAAATTGTTTCGTGGAGACAATAACAGGGAACATTTGGTCAATCTGGAAAGTAGCTTCGTTGCCTTAGTAACAGATAGGAAAGATGCAGAGAAACCAGTTGTGGAACATATCAAAACCAAGGCCCTGAACAGGTTGAGTAATAGCTCAAGGCACAGGCAAAAACCAAAACATCTGCCAGTGCATCTGCTGGGG
Organism: Enhydra lutris kenyoni; assembly: GCF_002288905.1. NCBI lineage: Eukaryota > Metazoa > Chordata > Mammalia > Carnivora > Mustelidae > Enhydra > Enhydra lutris. The sequence continues at coordinate 6,475,316 of NW_019154094.1, read as the reverse complement.
TCAGAGACCTGCCAATTGTGCCAACATGCCTGGAGCCTAGACATGTCGTTATATGGCCTGATGAACGAGCCTCAGAAGCCACCACCAGCTGACCAGACACATGGGAATCTCTGCACTTTGCTTAGACTCAGAATGGAATGTAAAAGTTTTTAACCCAAAGAACCTTCCAAAATGGAACATCTCTAGATGAGTTTAATGATGGGAAGGGTGAGGTCAAATGATAAAGTCCATATAAAAGGAATCCATTCATCCTTCCACTGAGAGAACTTAACTACAGAAAACTTAATGTGTATGCGACTGCTGGGCCACCCCCATTGCTTTCTAGTAGCTCCCACGGAAGGCACATAAGTACAAGATTATGGTGTAGTTGCTAAATCCTAAGATGGAGTAGAGCAAGTATGATGTAAAAACATAAGTGAGTCAGTTTGGGGGTGAAGGTCTGGGAGATTTCACAGAGGTGACATTGAAGTGAGTTCTATAAGAATAGGAGTAGAACCTAGCGGGAAGGAATTCCAGTGGCAGCTAAGTCTAGAATTGAAGCCTTCTGGTTCCTAAGCACATTTATTTTTGCCTGACATGCTCAGTCTTTTTAAGACTTCATGTAAGTTCCTCATGCACCAACTTGATAGAATATCACCGAGGCTGGGGAGGTTTGAGTTCTTGCTACAGCTGCGCCCTATGGGTGAACGTGAACTCCAGAGTGAAACTATGTCTATAATTCTGAACTGGACCAGAGCACTGACAGAGCCATCCTCAGATTTTACTAATTCTTCTTTACTAGGTTTCCCCCCATCTTTGTGATCCAGGTAGCATTCACCTCGTTCGAGAATCTTAAAACCCGTTAATTCTTATTCTTTGTGATTTCTTCCTTGGTATGTGTTGGTATAAGCCACTCTGTCCCCTTCCCCATCTCTGGATCTCTCCTTGTTCTTACTGAAGCAGGACCCGCCTGCCTATTCAGAAGCCCCATGAAGGGAAGCTCACAGTGTTGAGGCACTATATAAAAACATAACATAAAATTAAGTTCTCTTGAGAATGGAAACTCAGAACCCAAGATTGCTAAGGAAGAAGTTACTTACACCTTCCTTATTCTTTGCAGAATTAAAGCAAGACCATGATGAAGGTATAGACACTAAAACTAAATGCAGTGCTGCTTTTTCTCCTTTATTTCAGGCTTGCTTTGCCCACAAAACACATACGTGTATACACAAGGATATTAATTTGGAAGTTTTTGAATTGATCACAGAAAAGTAAATTACGAGTATTGTAAATTAAAGCCTGTAGTACTTGTCTTTACTGAACAAAACAGAAGCAATGAAAAGGGGATATATCCAGTGTGACCAAGGTGAAGTTCTCCCTAGCAGTGTGGAAGACTGGCGGTCCAAAACCAGGCATCTTTCATGTGGCTTTTCCATTAACTCACCATGTGATCTCAGACAAACCACTGTTGTTTCCCTATCTAGCTCCCGTTCGCTCTTCTGTAAAATGAGCAGGTGAAGTTAGGGGAGTTGGAGCATTCTGATCCTGTCCTGAAGCACATGGTTCATTGTCCTTGCACTACTGTTTTTATGAAATAATCCTTACCCATTTAAGAAACAAAACAAAGGAGCAAACAGGAGAAAAAGAGAGACAAACCAAGAAACAAGACTCTTAACTACAGAGAGTAAGCGACCAGAAGGGAGGGCAGGTGGGGGGATGGGGGAAGCAGGTGACCAGCATTAAGGAGGGCACTTGTGATGACATCGGGCAATTCAAATAAAACCTTAAAAAATAATAATAATAATGTAAAAATAGAATAAAATGATCCTTGTCCTCAGAGATTGGGAGAATAGAATATTATTTTCTTTAGGCAGTTCGTACGAATTTGAGAGCTAACTAGCTTTTCTTTTTCTCCTGTTAATTATTGAAATTGGGGTTTTGTATGGCGTTTCTTGGTGGTGGTGGCTTATTTTTGCCTGCCTTTTTCAGAAGGGACCTCATGCAGTAATTGTCCAGTGTAAGGGTTTACAATTTATCATTTCACATCAAATTCCCACCTGGAAGTGGTAAAACTACTTCGTACCTCAATACATTTTCTTAGTGTTTTGTTGTGTTTTTTTTTTTTTTTGTTTTGTTTTTTAAGCTAGCATCAGTGGGTACATTCCCTGTGTTAAATGTTCTTTATGTTACATTACTTCACCCCCGCACAAGGGTTGGATTCTGTGGGCATCACCATACCATGCCTTATGTTCTCCTGTTGTACTCAGACCCTGTGGTGACACCAGGTTTGTTTCGTGTAGGCTCGAGCATCTAGCTGACATGGTGTCTTGGGCACTCCCCTGTACTCTGGGCTTCCTGTCTGGGCTTACACCACTTGGGCACTGATATTGCCCCTTCAGCTCTCTGACTCTCGAGCCTTATAAACTCTGAGGCCTCTGCTTGGTGCCAATAGCCAGATGCCACATCCTTGTCTTCCTTCAGGCTGCCACATTTCTGATAAGCAGTAAGAACTACGGTCCAGAATATGTGCTCCCTTGTGACCAGCCACCTTCATTCTCCAGGTTCCTGCTCCTGGTCTTTGGCTGACTTGCAGTTTGCTATTGATAGATAGAGTCACTGAGACAAGATATGTGGGATGTGATGGTACCAGGGACTGGAAACTCTCGTTACTGCCTGAGCTTTGTTTGTTTGTTTTGTTTGTAGTTGGTGCCAGTGGGAGGGTTTGGAGTATCTGCCTAGAATTAAAAATCACTGGACTCCAAGGAACAAGTGTCCGTGCTTGTTCTTCATCTGGGTTCTCTCTGCCCCTCCAGAATATGGCAGCCAACTCACCCTGCTGAGTTGCCTTGTCAGACATGCTGCTACGGCCCCCATCATGCCTCTTCCAACAGGCAGCACCCTTGCATGGGGAGGGGCGGGGTCTTCTGAACATACTGGCCACGGGAGCCCCAAGTTAAATCCCTCTGAGTTGGACATAGCAACAGACCTACGATTCCTTGATGCACATTTCAGCCTTCTCATGAGATGTAAGAGCGTTAAAATGGAGAGACCGGAAGCCGCCTTCAAGATTCCCCGCATTTTACAGATGAAGAAGCTGAAGCTAGGAACAGTTAAGTGCAGTGTTCAGAATCCTAACTGTTAGTGGCACAGAGAGATTTTAAAACCTGGTCTTCTGACTCCGAGCCAGATTAATATTTTTCTCCCACAAACCAAAGATAGAAGATGGCAGTGAATTGAGACTGCGCTGCGTGTTGGAGGCAGGGAGTGACTAGTTTCTGAGTGGATGGGGCTGTTGAGGCATACCTGTTGTCTAAGGTATTTTCTAAAATTTACCTCTGGCTTGTTTGGACAGCATTGCAACAACAGCCTCCCGCCAGACTTTCTTAACTTTCATCATATATGTACTTAATTATATCATACGTGTATGTATATAAGAAAGCTAGGATTCAGCTGTGTTTCATTACCAAGCCTTTCTGTACCTAAGGCTCTCATCTTTCTTTTTCCCCGGTTACTTAGTAGAATCATAATCCTTCGGCACCCCCTTCATTTCATTATACATCTTCACTTCCCTTTCCTGGGTGGGAGCTTTGCGGTAGAGTAAGATGACCTTGGTTCCTTGCCAGTGAACCTTTGTTCACTGGCTTTCACATGTATTGCTACTAAACTGCTTAAGGTCAAGAAGAACGAGAGGCTCAGTTTATGTTCAGGACAGAGGTTAAATGGAAATGCACTACTTTTTTTTCTTTTTTTTTTTTTTTTTTTTTTGGAGGATTTCAGCACCACCACTCCTGATCATGAACGTAGCCCAGTGTTAGGTACCGTAGAAGGCGTATACAGTTGGTTCCTGCACTGTAGGTGGGGACTCGAGAGAAGCTGTGTGAGTGGTATGAGTAGTAGAGAATGGGTGCTTGGAGGCAGGGGTTCCAGTTAAGGAAACTTTTCCTGGGCTGTGCTTTGGTTATCTTGTCACATTTTTTTTTTTTTTTAAGATTTTTTTTATTTATTTGACAGAGAGAGATCACAAGTGGGCAGAGAGGCAGACAGAGAGAGAGAGAGAGAGGAGGAAGCAGGCTCCCTGCAGAGCAGAGAGCCCGATGTGGGACTCAATCCCAGGACCCTGAGATCATGACCTGAGCTGAAGGCAGAGGCTTAAGCACTGAGCCACCCAGGTGCCCCCGGTTATCTTGTCACATTTTATAGATCAAAGAGAACGATCTTAACTTGCCCCCCCTTTTTTTTCTAAAAGCACTATTATAAAACGATAATCAGATCAGTGCAGTTGATGGCAGATGGCTTTAAAACAATCCAGCCTGACTTTTCTTTGTCTTGGAACAAGGCACCTCATGTATTCTTGATAGAATATTTCATAGTATCCTATGTTAGCCCATGATGGTGACTTAACAGGGGAAGCAAAAAAATCAGCTATGTTCAAGGTAGACTATGGCCTGTCCTTTAAGTGTAGCTTTCTTTTTCAAGCATTTTCTTTTATGGATTCTTTAGTCCTGAATGTACAGTTTATAAACTCAAAGGCCAGCACAGCAAAGGACCGTGCTAGATTAAATCGGGACCCTGGACCCTGTCACAGATTGCCAGAGTCCCTGTGCTGCAGAGGTCAGAGGAAAATCCACTGGCCCTGTGTTTTCACATAGCAACTGAGCAGTCAGCTAGCTGGTAAAAGCAGGGCTGGTGTAGGAGGGAGGGACCCCTGCTTTTCCAAGGAACCGGGGGGAGCAGGGTCAGAAGTCAAAGTGCAAGGAGTGGGGGGGGGTATGTTGTCACACAAGTGTCTTTTACTGGGATACACATCTCCAAAGCCCTGATTGCTGAAATCCGGGACGGAGCCCTTTATTAAACTCTGCCACAGTGCAGAGCTACAGATGAAGCTCTCCCTGGGCTTTGGGGACTCCACTTGTCAGTTTTCAAGTGAATTTGATAAGTTGCTATGACAGCAAACCCACTCGTGCTCTGAGAAATGAACACCTCCAATTTTGATACTACATTAAGGTCTTTTTTAAGTGAAATTCTGAGCCATTTTCTGAAATCATTGTTCTCGAGGTTATGACTGGGGACTGGCAAATGAGTCTTGCCTATTTTTAAAACGATTTTTTGAGTGGGTGAATGGGAAAGTGTGGGCATAGTGTCAGATAAGTGAACGTGTGGGTATGCATGTATCTGTATCAGTGAAAGCCAGAGTAATTACTGCCCTCAGTACCCAGATTGGCACCATACCGTGTTGTAAATTGCAGATCTAAACAGAGTGCTAGCTAACAGGAAATTACACGTTCAGTTTGGCAGCGGCATTTGATTGTGCAGAAAGTAGCAGGTTCTTTCCTTTCTCTTTCTTTCTCATTCTTTCTTTCACACTAGTAAATACATTTAGCACCCAGCTGCTGGAGGAGAGGGGAACATTGGGGGAAAGATAGGTTTTGTCATGAATACTGGGGACTTGGTGTGATGTCACTGCCAGCTCTGTGTGATCGTAGGTGGTGTTAGAGCTCCAGGAGCGAGGGGGGAGAGCAGTCGAAGAGACGATGTCGCTCTCAGACAAGCAGCCTGCCTCTCGCACTGCCGCTTACGGCCAGCTCTGTAAGGGCAAGCCTGCAGAGTGCCGAATGGATCCCCCAAAAGAAATCAGCCAAGCTGGATTTGAATGGCAGAGGACAGAGGGCAAACTGAATGAAATCGGACTGAATGTCAGCATGGACGGGCAGCTGAAAGACGGGCTTGTGAAGAATGCCAGCTTCCTGGAGCAGAATAAGCTCTGCTTCTTTGAGGGGAAGCTAGACAAAGAGCTCAGCATTGAAGTGCCGGACAAGGAGTATCAGGCAGCCTCAGGTCACCTTGAGAGCAGGTATGTGATTTCAGAAACCTGCCATTCCTCGGAGGGGAACTCGTTCCTCCAGAAGACAGCTGAGTTCCATGTGGGACCCGGAGAGGGTCCAGACAAGAACAAAGCCTGTACAGTTCAGGGGACGGTGGCAGGGAAGAATGGGCCAGAGACCAAGAGCCAGCCAGATGTGGGTTTCCCTGGGGCTGCTGACATCCTCACCCAGTATGTTAAGGAGCAAGAAACCAGTGTTTGGAACCCCAACTTCCATGCAGTGGCTCAGGGCTCTAGGGAAGCAACTCTAGGAAAGAATGGCATCACCGCCGGCTGCCGGGCGACAGGGGTGGCGAAGGATAAGTCTGGGCCACCTGAATGTGAGTCCTCCCCATCTGTGGCTATAGCATGCCCAGCCCCCACAGCTGAGCCTTCGGCCACTGCCATTCCACCGATCACTATGGTGGAGTTCCCCCAGGAGTGTGTAAATGTCAGCTCTCATGACCGAGACCATGAGAAGGAGCTGGAGCGATTGAGTTCTCCTGAGGAGGGGGCTTTGCTCGACCAAGTGCCCCAGCAGAAGAAAGCAATGCGCCGGGCCCTGTCAGAATGTTCTCACCTCTCGGTTCCCCCAGCTGTCAACCTTGCAGAGAAGTATCCTGAACTCCCTGGCCGAGAAGAGCTTTCTTCTGGCCTGCCGCCTCTTACCAGTAGCCTCGTGCCAAGTCCTGCGCCCAGGAGAGTGGGGGCTCCTGCCGTCAGGCGCTCCATGACGGTGGCTGAGGAACAGACAGCTAGCTATGGACTGATCCCCGGGGAACTGCCCATCCCGTCTCCTGAAGAGATGCCTCCTTTCATCTGTGAGGCGCCTGTGGCCAGGAAGAGAGAAGAACTGACCCCCTTTTACAACAGCAGCGGCGGCAGCCCTGGGAAGAAGGAACTGGGCCCTGCTGGGTTGTGTCTGCATGGAAAGCTGGAGCAGATTCCTGAAGTCAGCACCAAGGAGAAAGGACCAGAAGATGTTAGCGAAACAAGAACAGATTTGTGCCCCCAGGTCTGCCAAGGAGGTGAGAAACAGCCAGGACAGACGGCTCTGGCGGGGAAGAAAGAAATCGAGGTCATTGCAACCCAGAGCACTCCATCGTTCCTGTGTGAGGCGACCCCACGTGATGGTATGTTTCTAAATTTTGCCTCCATGGGGAGCAAGCAGACAGCAAGGAAGAAACCAAAGTGACAGATTACCGGCAGGAGCGTTAGGCAGCTTGTTACCGCTGGAGTCTGTGTGCCTGGGGAAGCTGAATTCCTCGCGCTGGAAGGTTGCAGGGAGTGAGGCGAGAAAGTGAATGAAGTGAATCTAGCTAGGTCAGCCTGAGTGTCGGCTGGCGTGACGGATCGTGGGGCTGGGGGTGGGGGACAGAAGAAATAGAGCCCCTCGCTCGACCTCCGTGTCACCCTGCCCACCCCATCCCCCATCCTCCCACCCCTCAGCTCCCTGTTGGTTTGAACCAGATGATTCCTGAGCCCTAAATCATCCAGTCACAACTGATTGATTTCCTTGCTTGAAAATCTGCCACTGTGTGGATTCACAATGGGCGTATCAGCTCTAGCCTCCTCTCATTAAGTAGCACAGCCTGGGTGCAAGCTCTGTTTTCCATTTCGCTTGTGAAAACTTTTTACTTTTGTTCAAGTGGAAAAAGAGCCTTTGAAAGCTGGCTATTTAATATTCTTTTCCAGTTCTTCATGTTTGCCCCAATCTTGCTTCTGGTCTTCTCTTTCTGTATGTGTGTGGGGAGAATTTGGGGGGAGAAGGGAAAGAAAGGGAAAGGAGAGAGAAGAGACTTGCACTTAATAAACAACTAACGGTCCCAGTCTTTGTGGCTGCCTTCTGTGTCTTTCCCTGGCTCTGCTCTTCCCCGTCCACCACCTCCCCCCCCGCCCCCCCCCCCCCCCCCCCCCCCCCCCCCAGCTTATTGTTAGTGGTCTACAAAAGCTTGTTTTCCTCTGAGTCTAGTTTGAGCACAAAGGGCTGTGATTCACAAGCTGCTTAATGGGGATTTAAACCCCATGTGTTGTCTGTCAAAAATAGCCTCTTCGCCTAATATTTATTTCTCTTAGTACATTTTCATGAAGTTTTTTACTCATTTTCTCTTAAAATTAGAAGTGGTGTTTTCTTAGGGGCAGGGGAAGTGGAAAAGCTTTTCTTTTTTTAAAGGGAGGTGGGCAAAGAAGCTGCATGTCTCCTCTGTGACTTGTGACTCCAAGATGACAAGAACTCAGGTACTCTGTGCTGTTGCTTACTTCTAGCTGGGGCGGAACTGCAAGCCCCTTGTGGATACGATTGTGTCATCTTGTTGATCTGCTGCGGTCGATCCGGTTCCATGCCATAGACCTTCTAGGCGGTAATGAGTGCAGAGTTTCATTTATTTCAAAACAAGGTCATCCTAGTTCACACTAACAGAAGTTCATGGTGGTAGAAAAAAAATTCAAGTAACTTGCAAACCTCACTGACCTACCCACCTAATAAAATGTTTAAGTGCCAACTCTTAAGTGCAAAACACCATGTAGGTAAAAACTAGATAAAGATTCATTTACTTCCTGTGCTTCCAATCTGCCAGTTACTATCTAGGCACTGGATATTGTCGTTAGATTGTCAGGCAAGTTATGATCTAATTGGGGTGGGGAAAGGGACCGGTGAGAGAGGGATGAATCATGACAATTACCTGGAGGAGGTGGTTTGGAAGCCTTGAATGTCTAACATTGCAAGGGAAAGCCTTCCAGGCAAAGGAACTCATATAAACAAAGGTGTGAAGCCTAGACAGCTCACATTAGGTAAAAGAACAATGACCAGTATTCATGGGGCACCCTTGTAAGGATTATTTAATTTCAAAGAACGGAAACACACTCAGAGGAACTCAAATTTATAAAAAGGTGTTCATTGATAGGGAGTCTAAGGGAAGCCAATTGCAGGAAGTGTGGCCGGGCTGCAGCCATTGTGTGCCTCTCAGGACATCTGCTTCGCCTTAAACATGTGTTCCGTTCTCTTCCTTTCTGGGAACTGTTTTTCATTCTGCCATCTCTTCCATTTTGCTGCTTTGGTGACTGGTCCGCACAGGGCATTGGGTTGCCATGGTTTGGGCTCTGTGCCCCACTTCATGCTACCTTACATCCCTTCTCTCTCGTTTACCTCATTCATCTGGGGCTTCTTGGGAGAAGAGTGTGGGTTGAACAGACATGTCCCAGTCATCTGTACGTACATGGCCGGAAATAATGGGAGGTCAAACCTAGGAAGTTGGTTGGAACCCAAGCTTCAGATACTGCCCGAAGATGCTTTTTAAAAAGGGTGGTGGCCTATAACAACAAAGTGGCCCAGAGTCGGCTTTAGGATGACTCACCTGTTCTCAGTGGATAAGATGAACTGGAGGACAGAGGACTGAAGGCAGAAATTCTTGTGACAGCAGCTTGATTCATGTAGGAGTAGCCAGTGAAATCAGCTAATCAACTCGACTTGAAAACTGGATGTGGAGGGTGACAGAGAGAAGTCAAAGTGGTGCTCTGACACTGAGCCTGGGTTTCCCAGCAGGGAAGTTCTGTGGGGAACTTCTCTGAAGGGAGAAGTTCTGTGGATCAGTTATGACTTCTGTTTTGAGCATTCTTTTTCAAAACCACAGGGACATTGATGGGGGATCGTGGTGAGAAGCACCGTCTGGGTGGGACATGGCAGTTTCTGCTTACGTGTATGTCACATGTTCTTCACCGGGTGACGAGTACTTATGATACAGGTTGAGATGTTAACATGCTTGTATCATAGGCAGTGCAACTTTGTGTTCGCATTGTTTACCAAAAAATCCTGTGCCTCTTGAAAAATGTTCATAGTGGTCTGAGGCTAATGACAGTAAGTCCCGCATGTGGTAAGCTACTCTTTTGGCTTGCTCTAGGGGAAAAAAAGACATTAGCAACCTTGTGTGGTTTTAAAACTTATTTTCTTCTTCATATTTTTTCAAAAGATTTTATTTATTTGAGAGAAGGAGAGTGAGCTGGGGCGAAGGGAGAGGGACAGGCAGACTCCCCATGGAGCGGGGAGCCCAGTGTGGGGCTGGGTCCCAGGACCCTGAGATCATGACCTGAGCCAAAGTTAGACATTTAACTGACTGAGCCACCCAGGTGCCCCCATATTTTTAAAACAAAGCAAATTCAGTTGTGACTAAAAATACATAGAGTTTCAAACATTAAAAAGTACAGAATGCTATACATTAGGAAAACTCCTACCAGGAGAAGACCATTTGATTCACTTTTTTTTTGCTCCTCTCCTCTGAGTACAGCTAAATACTCTGAAAAGAATTCAGCAGACAATTATAAAAGGAATATGAAAGGTGCAAATGAGAGGGCAGACTGAGGAAGGACAGTGTGCAGTGAGTTCCCTGGGTTTTATTTCTAATCTCCCATGTACCCAGATTTGGGCCCTGGGGAGTACCTACAACCTAGAAGTGCCAACAAGTAAAGGTGCCTCCCCCCTCAAAAAAAAAAGGAAGAAGAAAGAGAAGAGAAGGAAGAAAAGAAAGAACTAAAGGCCTACTTTTTCTTGCCAAAAGACCAGGAAAGAGGAAGCCCTGTTCCTAACCATAATCAGCAATAGCAATGGGCTCAGTCCTGCTGAACAATGCTCATGAGGGCCTACCTGTTCCCATTCCACATCTGACAGCATTACAATACGACCTATGCCTCATCCTCCACCAGGTGACAGTGCCAGTGGCACCCACAGGCCTGGTGTCTTCTAGCTGTCTGTCCAGGAGCAGAAGGGGGAGGAGATTATCTCCTGCAACCCTGTCTCCAGCAGCAAAATGCCAGGTAAGTGCTTCTTGCTTCCAGCAGTTCCTGCAGAGATCAAACAGAAAGTCTGCCAGCACCAGGCAGCCAGAGAACAAGTCAAGAGAAACTGTGTTCTACGGGTCCAGCATCACTCAGCCCCCACCTAGTGAAACCACCTGGCCCAGGGAAGTGCCTTCAAGCCCTTGTTAGAAGTACCGTCAGAGACTGAGTGACAGTCTTTTGCATCCAGAAGAACACAGCAGGCCAGAATTGCATTACAAGGGCTCTGGAAACTAAATTGTCATTGAAACTACAGCAGAGCATGCACCCTAAATTTAAACAATGATTAACTGCTAACATACGAAATTAGGACTTTTAAAGCAGCCATTATAATATTGCTTCAGTAAGCAATGATGAATTATCTTGAAACAAATGGAGAACTTCTAGAAAGTATCAGCAAAGAAATAGAAGTTACAAAAAAAACACAAAATGGAAATTATGGATAGGAAAAATACAATAATCAAATTATAGGGGCGCCTGGGTGGCTCAGTATGTCAAGCCTCTGCCTTCAGCTCAGGTCATGATCTCAGTGTCCTGGGATCAAGCCCCATGTTGGGCTTTCTGCTCGGTGGGGAGCCTGCTTCCTCCTCTCACTCTCTCTGCCTGCCTCTGTCTACTTGTGATCTCTGTCAAATAAATAAATAATCTTTTAAAAAAAATTATAAAACATGTCTGATGGGCTCAGTAGTACACTGGAAATGTTAGAGAACAGAATCCGTGAACTTGAACACAAATCAATAGAATTTATTCCAGCTGAACAACAGAGAGAAAATAGACTGAAAAAATACTCCTCAGAGACTTTGGGGACAGTAACACAAAATCTAACATTCATATCATTAGAATCCCAGGAGATGAGAAAGAATGTGAGGCTGGACAGCTAGTGGAAGAACTAATGACTGAAAACTTCCCAAATTTGTCAGAACACCTAAAGCTGCAGATTCAAGAAACTGAATGAACTTCAAAGAGAAAAACTCGAGGAAGTCTCCGCCAAGACACATGATAATTAAATTCTGCAAACTAAAGACAAAGAAAAAAATCTTAAAAACAACCAGAGAAAAATTACACATTAGCTGCTGGAAATAGCAGTTCAGATGACAGCGTGGTTCTTACCAGAAACCTTGGAGGCCAGGAGGAAGTAGCACATTTTTCAAGAGCTAAAGGCAAAGAACAGCCAACTACAAGTTTTATATCTGGGAAAACTATCCTTCAGGAATGAAGGGAAAGTAACTACATTCTTAGCAGAAAACTAAGAGCATTGTTGCTAGCAGATCTGCCCTTAGAGAAAGGCTAAAGGAAGCTCTCCAAAAAGATAAGATACCATAACAGGAGGAGGCTTGGAATTTCAGAAATGAAGGAACAATGAGAACAACAATGGGTAAAAATAGAGGTAAATATAAATGGACTGTCCTCAGGAATTCTAAAAATCGTATTTGATGAATGAAACAAAAATTATAGTACCATGATATGCTCAGTGTATGAAAAGGAAATACCTAAGACATGTTTAAAGCAGGGAGAACAAAAGATCCTAAATGGAAGTAAGCAAAACCATACACTCAAATGCAAATAGTTAGAACGGGATTTTACAAAAATGTTCAAGTATCATCTTTTCCCCTCAAGTAGCCCACAGGAAGGCAAGAGAAGTAGAGGGAACAGATTAAAAAATAAGAAACAGACCCATCCTCCATGCCCACCGTGCTCCAGTTTCTGCTTGGATTTAGCCATGGTGAGAACGTACCTGGCTCAGAACCGTGGCATACCGGACCTGGCTACAAAACTTGAAGAAACTAAAAAGGACTTGGATACCAGGAAGAAGCCCCCTAGTTGATGGAGAGGACTCTAGTGCTACTTCTGGGTCTTCCTATTCTGCTGTTCTTGAGGGCCTCCTTACCATCTGAACCACTATTTTGTTTGAAATTCCAGCCTCTGAACTTTTCCTTCCCACTAGATCCCGCCTTGCCTGAGAACACAAATGGGGCCACAAAGTTAAGAAGTACGCTTTTCTAACGTCCTCACGTCTTCCCTGCCTCCTCCCAGCCACTTGAGATGCCGAAGAATTATAGATCCGTGAATGTGACCTTTACTTAGTAGTCTCTTCCTTCATTCTTTGGGATTTCTACTACCTTTTTCCTAAAGAAAAATTGATGAGTTTTATGTAGCTGCTGAGATTTAAACAAGGCTGGTTACAGAATGTAGCAATTATAATGGATGTTTAAACATTTGGTACTAAGTTCTGCTGTTTTGAAGTAATTAAAATTAAAGCCCAGAGGGGGGGAAAAAAACAAATAATAAAATGTCAGTGTAAGCCTTAGCCTGTCCGTAATTACTTTAAATGCAAATAGACTAAATACTACAATTAAAAGACAGAGATTGGAAGAACAGATTATTTTAAAATGACCCGAGTACATCCTCTCTACAAGAAATGCATGTCGATCATAGAGACCATAAGTAGGTTGAAAGTAAAAGGTGGAAAAAGATATATCCTGTTAATGTTAATTTTTTTAAGTGGCTATATTAATATCAGATAAAATAGACTTCAGCGCAAAGAATAAAGAATCAGTGCGTCAAGAAGACAGAGCAGTTCTGAATGTATATGCACCAAAAGCAGAGCTGCAAAATATGGGAAACAAATTGGTAAAGCTGAAAGGAGAAACAGATCTATAATTATGGTTCAGGAGTTCTCCATCCCACTCCAAGCAATTGATCAAGCTATTGGACAGAATATTAGCAAAGATAAAGAATAACTTAATAATAATAGCATCCAGTTGACATTTACAGAAATTCCACCCAAAAACAGCAGAATGAAAGCTCCCATGGAACATTTGCCAAGTCATAACATTTGCTGAGTCAAAAATGAATTTCAGTATACCTAAAAGATTAAAATCAGGGGCGCCTGGGTGGCTCAGTCAGTTAAGCATCTGTCTTTGGCTCAGGTCATGATCTTGGGGTTCTGGACAAGGAGTCTGCTTCTCCCTCTCTCTCCATCCCTCCCCCAGCTTGTGCTCTCTCTCTCTCTAAAATAAATAAAATCTTCAAAAATTAATTAATTAGTTAATTTTAAAAGATTAAAATCATACAGAGTATGTTACCTGGCCATATGGAATCAAATTAGAAACCAGTAGTAGAAAGACTACAGGAAAATCTCTGATCATTTGGAAATTAAGAGTACACTTCTTAATAATCCATGGGTCAGAGAGGAAATTATCACAGGAAAATTTAAAAATAAAATGAGGGGGTCTGGCTGGCTCAGTTGGTGGAGTGTGTAACTTTTGATCTCAGGGTTGTAAATTCAAGCATCATGTTGGGTGTGGAGAATACTTAATTATTTTAAAATCTTTAAAAAAAATGAACTTCATGATCACAGGGAGCTGATGGAAGTGTTGAATTACTGTATTGTACACCTACAAATAGTATTACACTGTATGTTAACTAACTGGAATTACAATCAAAACAAAGTAAATTTAAAATGAACTGAATAAAAACGAAAGTACAACATCAAAATTTGTAGAATGTGGCCATAGCAGTGCTGAGAGGGGAACTTATGGCCCCAGGTGCTTAGAAAAGAGAAAAGATCTCAAATCAGTAGTCTAAGTTGCTACCTCAAGAAACTAGAAAAAGAACAAAATAAATCTGAAGCAAGCAGCCATCAGTGCAGTTGTAGACAAGAAAATAACAAAGGAAATGTATTAAATTAAAAGCTGGTTCTTAAAAAACACCGATACAGCTGGTAAACCTGGAACAAAATTGACAAAGCTAAAAAGAGCAAGACACAAACCACTAACAACAGGAATAGATAGGGATATTACTACAGCTATTCAAAGGATAAAAGTGAACACTAGGAGCACCTTTACACCCCCAGATTCAATAACTTAAATTTCTTGAAAAGCACAGATTACCAAAACTCAACCAAGGTAAAATAGATAACCTGAGTAATCATTAATAAAATTCGATTTTTTATTTAAAAATTTCCTGAGGGATTCCCTGTAAGGGTTTACCTTACATTTAAAGAATAATTAACACCAATTTTACACATTCTCTTCCAGAACATATAAGAGGCAGGAATACTTCTGAGTCATATTATGAGGTCTGTATAAAACCAGACAAAGACAGTACAGACTATTGTCTCCCATGAACTGAGATACCAAATATTAACATCATACCCAGCAATATATAAAAATTGCAAACAACAGCCCAGTAGAGTTTATTCCAGATATGTATGGCTGGCTCAGTCATCAAAAACCAAATCAATGTAGGGGCGCCTGAGTGGCTAAGTCAGTTAAGTGTCTGCCTTCAGCTTCGGTCATGATCCCAGAGCTCTGGGATCAATCCCCACTTTGGGCTCGCTGCTCTGTGGGGAGCCTGCTTCTCCCTTTCCCACTCTCCCTGCTTGTGCTCTGTCTCTCTCTCACTCTCTCTGTCAAATAAATAAGTAAAATCTTAAAAAAACAAAACAAATCAATGTAAATCCGTATCAGCAGTCTAAAATTTCATAAGCATAGAAATGCATTCAACAAAACCCCAACACCCATTTATGATGAAACACTCATCAAAGATTAGAGGGAGAATGTTCTCAACTTGATCAACTTCCTTATTTACAAAAAAAAACCTTCTATACACACTTAACAGTGCAATACTGAATGCTTTCCCCATGACACTGGGAAAGAGGCAAGATGCCTGCTCTCACCATTCCTGCTTACTGGAATTCTGGAAGTTCTGATTAGTGCAGCAAAGTGAAAGGGAATAAAAGGGCGTTTAGATTAGAAAGGAAGAAATAAAGATGGCTCTCTTTGCAGATGACATGATTGTCTGTATAGAAAATTCCAAGGAATCTACGAAAAAAACTCCTAGAACTACTAAGTGTTTCAGCAGGGTCACAGGCTGGAATTAACTGCATTTCCACGTACTAACAGTGACACCATCTTCATAAAAATCCTGTGCCTCAGTGTTTGGAACTGCGCTAGGTGGACAGTGAGTGAAACTGTGGTGGAGATGTACCACACAGTATGGTCAGTAATAAAGGGGAACGAACCACTGATCCATGGAGCAACCCCGATGCCTCTCAGAAGCATTACGCTGGGTGAAAAGAAGCCAGACACAAAAGGGAACATACTGTGTGATTCCATTTATGTAATAATCTTGAGATAATGTTCTAGAGATGGAGAGCAGATTAGTGGTTGCCAGAGATTTAAGGATTAGAAAAGGAGGGGAGGGGATGGCTTGAAAAGGGTGGCATGAGGGAGTCCTGTGGTAATGGCACACTTATCTGTCCTGATTGTTAGGAGTGGTTATGTAAAACTGCACGTGCTGAAATTGCATGGCACTGTGTGTGTGCGTGTGCACATCTCACGAATGAGTGCACGTGGAACTGAACACATGCGAGTAAGCTGTGCAGATTGTACCGATACCCATGTCCTGGTTTTAATAGCGTGCTGTACTTCCACAGGAGGTGGGGGGGGGGAGGCGAGGTCGAGTGTGCACACATTAAGTTCCTTCCAAAGGCCTTTTTAAAATGCACGCAGAAGTGTATTTGCATTAGAAACGTACCTTGCCCCCGCATCCCTTTTCTAGACAAACGTATTTCTTACTAGTTTCGTATTATCTTACTATTCTGCGCCTTACTTTTTCTCTTCACTTAATAGAGATGGTTCCATATTGGCCATGCTTTATTTTTTCAGATGCAGAGATTGCATTGGTATTTCTGCCACGGTACTGAAATATTGTTTCTTTTTTTTCTTTTCTTTTTTTTTTTAAGATTTTATTTATTTATTTGACAGAATGAGATCACAAGTAGGTAGAGAGGCAGGCAGAGAGAGAGGGGGAAGCTGGCTCCCTGCTGAGCAGAGAGCCCAATGTGGGGACGGATCCCAGGACCCTGGGATCATGACCTGAGCCGAAGGCAGAGGCTTAACCCACCAAGCCACCCAGGCACCCCTGAAATCATGTTTCTGTGAACAGACTTCCAGGGTGTTTTCGTTCTGTCCTATTAGGAATGTGTTCTGATGAAGACCTTGACACATTTGCAATTTTGCTGGTGTGTGAATACACCTCTAAAATAAATTTCTGGGGGCATCTGGGTGGCTTAGTCATTAAAGCATCTGCCTTCGGCTCAGGTCATAATCCCAGGGTAGAGCCCTGCATGGGGCTCCCTGCTCAGCAGGAAGCCTGCTTCTCCCTCTCCCACTCACCCTGTTTGTGCTCCCTCTCTCGCTATGTCTCTCTCTGTCAGATAAATAAAATCTTAACAAGTAAGTAAGTATTTGAAATACATTTCTGGAAATTGGATATCTGGATTAGAATTTAGCTACATTTAGTCTTCAGAGACACCGCTAGATTACCCTGCACAAGAGTTGTACCATTCCACACACTTAGCCGCGCAACAATCTGATTTATCCCCACAGGCTGTTTTCACGTTGTAGGACTTCTGACAATATGTTAGGTTAAAAATGACATCTCAGTGTGGTTTTAATTATCATTTCTCTGAAAAATTGGGCACCTTTTCTTACTTTTTTAAAATTTTTATTTCTTCTTCTGGAAGCTGTGTTTATAATCATTGGGCCATTATTCCAGTGGGTTGTTGGCTTTTATGGGAATTAGTGATTTGTAGGTGTAATTTATATAATAATGTCTTTGATATGGTGTTCAATTTTTTTCGTATTTATTGTCTGCTTTCTGACTTTTTTTTTTTTTTTTTCTTCCCACATTGACTTTTTAAAAATCTTTCCTTAGACCGATCTGTGCCTCCGGGATTTTGTGCCACTCAGAAAGGTCTTACCCACACCCAGGTTATAAATTTCATGGTATTTCAGTGCATTCAGGTGTAGCCCTATTGAAATCTGGAGTTACCTCCCCACAGTGGTGCTGCTGGGCCCAGCCTTAGGCATAGACTTTATTTTTGGCCTTAGGTCTTATTTCATGGGTCTCCTCGGGCTTGTTGGAAATCTGGGTCACTGCTAGAACCAGATCAAGTTAATCTCACATCCTCCATAAAGTGGTGCTTTACAGGGAAAGGAAGTAAGGGGAGGACATTGGATGATCTTCTGGCTTGTATCCCATCTTCAGCAACCTTTATTCCAAGAGATAAACTCTTATAGAAGAGGTTATTGTCCCATGTGCTCTGGGAGTTAGTGCTTAGGTGACAGAACCCCTTTGCTGGTCTCCAGGGAAGGGAAACCAAACTTTAAGGGCTGTTGCCTCCCATTGGTCATTTGTGCAAATCCCACTTAGGTTGCTTCTCCACAGGGACCAGCTGCCTGAATCTCTGGAATCTAAAACGGCCCTGTCACAATGAGAGGAACTTGGGAGTCTTGTCCACATTTCAGAGCACAGCCCTGTGGATTTTCTTCAGAATGCAGTGCTAGTCAGTGGTCTCTCTCTCCTAAGACTTGCTTTTTCTAAATGGGTATGAAAAACATCTGCTTAGCATGACTTTACCCCCACTTAGGAATAAGTAAGCCAGAAGAAGGCCGGCCTGCGGGGAGTGTGACCGGAAATGACATCACCGCCCCTCCAAACAAGGAGCTCCCACCAAGCCCAGAGAAGAAAACAAAGGTAGGCACCAGAGTGGTGGGTTATCTTCTCTGGCTACCATTTTTTAAAACCCTATCTTCTGCTATTACTGCTTGAATCATGAAAGAAATTTCTTTTTTCTGAGCTATTAGTAGGCCTTCTCCAATTTTGGACATTCTTAGAAAATATTTTATATTCCTATTGTACCATAGTAGCCTAACTCAACCCTTACAATCTCTGCCTTTGACCCCATGATCCTGACTACGTGTAGAAATGTTCTGTAGGGCTGATTTCTGCCCCCCTTTACAGCAGCAATAATGGGATTTTGCAGAACTATTCAGAAATAGATTCTGTAATCTTTGCTTGTAAAAAGGGAACTCAGATTTTTAAGGTGGATCAAAGCTTCAGGCACTTTCACTGGTGCTCATTGGCGAGTACAAGTGCCATACTTCATCAAGGCACAAATAATGACCATTTAATCACCTGCTAATGACTTTTCTTAGAATTTTTGCAGCCACCAAAAGTTAGTTAATTGTTTAAAGCGTCACTGAATTTAAATCTTCAGGCACCGAACTGCTGGAATTTGTGACGTTGTCATTAAGAGTGAATTCCCAATTTTCTTTATCTTTCTCGTGGCTTCTTTTTTACCCCTTACTGAGCTCAGAAGAACAGAATGCTGCTTTTCAGTTGCATATATCCTCATTGCTTATAATTTTACTTTGAATTGTGCAATTTATACTTTTTTTTAATTTGTTTTTATTTTTGTCTGTGTGTTTGATGTTGACTTTTTAAAAAAAAAAAAACAAAACAACACATCAACTTAAAGCCTTTGGCCACCACTCAACCTGCAAAGACTTCAACATCGAAAGCCAAAACTCAGCCCACTCCTCTCCCTAAGCAGTCGGCTCCCACCACCTTTGGTGGGTCGAATAAAAAACCTATGAGCCTCGCTGCAGGCTTAGTGCCGGCTGCCCCACCCAAACGCCCTGCTGCCGTCACTGCCAGGCCTTCCACCTTACCTGCAAAAGACGCAAAACCCAAGGTAAGTAGCCACCTAAGCCCTGTGCCAGGGAGATGTTCTCCCCACAAGGGTCCCATCGCTCTCGTTGCTACCTGGCAGTGTAGTCAAGCTGGTGGAACTGGGGGAAGGGGAGAAAGGTCACTTGCAAATCTTGGGGGCTCACGATGCAGCCATAACATCTGAAGGCCTTTTAGACTTTGTACCTTTCCTTTCCCTGCTGGGAGGCAATACTGCATCTGCCTTCTTTTCTTTTCCTTTCTCCCAGCTCCTCCTTAGTACTCTTCCCCGGTTTGAGCACTTATTAGCCAGTTCTCCCTCCTCCACAGACTGTCACACACTTTTTTTGGGTAGAGTTCCCACATCAGATACCTCAAATTTGCTTCCTTATCTCTCTCTTTAATCGTCTGGCAGAAGTGAGTTTTGCCTGTTACTTTTTTGAATAAGGACTTCTAGCTGACCTCTGTACATTGCAACAACATGTGACAATTTCCTTTGCTTTTGACACTGGGCCTCTCTCAGTAGGCTCCCCCTGCAGGTTTTCAGTTTCCCAGGTCACCCACACATAACTGCCTAGAAGCTGGTCAATTTGGAGCAGAAGTAGCTCCAACAGGATCGTTCTAGAAGGGCCTTTGGAGTCTGTGGCTGCCTTCCTTAACGTCTTGTTTCATTTGAGAAGGGCCTTTCAGTCAGCTCAGTGTTACTGGTTATATTCATGGTGGGCAGTCGTTGCCGATGTTAAAATGTAGTGTATCGTGTTAATGTATCATGTAATCTTGTAAAGAAAATCTGTGGAACCTAGGAATTGCAGTCTAGGTTGGAACCTGGCCAAGAAACTGAGAAATCCTGTCACAGACTAAGAATGGTAAAATATATAGCTTTCTGACCCTCCTCATTTACCCAGTTGACTGCTTTCTCGATCGTGAGAAGACAGTATATTAGCATGAGAGGGCAGAGGAAGGGCGACTGGAGCCCTGGCACCCAAAGTCCTAGAGCTGATGGAAGCCAATGTGGGAAGGGGGTGTCTAGTGAAATTTCACTCTGCAGTAATAATCATCATGAAAGTGTCCTCTACTGTTTCCTTTATATAAGCTAATTCCTTTGTCTCTCTGAACAACCCATGATGTGGGTATTAGTATTCTCATTTTATAGCTCAGTGAAATAACCTTTCTAAGGTCCAGTGCTAGTAAGTGGCAGAGCCAGTATTTGAACTTGGGACTGACTCTAACACTGATGCTCAGGGCCTCTGTTAATATTCTTCTTTCATAGCTTCTGCCATTCATCTTTCAGACGGCATTGTGAGAACAGCTGACCTTTTTGAAAAGCTGATCTGCCTTCCAGTTATTACCGCTGTTTGTTTTTTAAATAAGAAACAGATGAAAATATTTTGGGAGCTTGATTAAAAACTAAAGTCTAATGAAATTTATTTTTATCCTTATTTTGGTAGAAAGATTGAAGAAGCAGACAAAGGGAAAAAAAACTTACTTAGAAAAAATAAGTAGATCCAGGATTCTGGTAGAGAA
The DNA here is from genome assembly GCF_002288905.1 of Enhydra lutris kenyoni. Classification (NCBI taxonomy): domain Eukaryota; kingdom Metazoa; phylum Chordata; class Mammalia; order Carnivora; family Mustelidae; genus Enhydra; species Enhydra lutris. Next base: position 6,454,606 of record NW_019154094.1, on the reverse strand, counting down.
GAAAACTGAGATTGAATTGAATTCTCAATTCAATTCTCAGTTGAATTAAATTGAGAAGGAGCGGCCTAACTGCAGTTACGAAAGCGGGCTGGTTCTGTCACTTGCCAAAGCCAGGAGCCTAAGTCTGAATCAAGGGTGTCACATTTTTTTAGAGCTTTCTGTCCCTTATACCTTTTTTCTAACTTAACCACTATTACTAGCAAAATAAGACCCTATGATTATTCTGAATCATAGCCCGAATGTTAAGAATTTGAAGGAGACCTCGGAGAATGTCTGGTTTATACCCAGATCTTAGAGCCAATGGGAGGGATCCCTCTGCATAAAATCCTGTGATCTGTTCTGAACAGAGCTGGCAGCTGCAGCCAGTTCCTGCCATACTCAGGGACTTCATCTGTAGAAATGGTCATGACCCTGCTCTTTCAGGACTTGACTTTAATTGGATGCCAGCCCTTACATTTCTGAGCACCCTCTTGGCCGATTATCCATTTAAGCTGTATCGTGCTTGTCCCCACCAGCAGACGGCCCTGTGTGGCCATTTCTTGTGGAGTAAAAGAGCATGGTCCGCTGTGTCTATGATTTGGTTTATTCTCTTGAGTAACTTGGTACTTCTGTTCCCGTAGAAACTGGGCTAGATTGATTCCTTCCCTTCCTTACTAGTGAGGATTCCCTTCCCTGGAAGAGGAATTAGGGTGACCCAGATGCACTTGCGAGACTCTTCCCTTTGGCTCTCAGTCACAGCTGGGACATCAGTGCTTCTCCTCCCGTCTGGTGGTCAGGCCTGCCTCCTCCAGTCCCTAACACTGCATAGCACCAAAGCTGGTTCCCAGAGATCCTCCGTTTGATCTCCTTTATCCATCTGAGGAAGTAAAGCCCAGAGAGCCTCTGTGATTTGCCCAGGAACACACTGTGAGCTGGGGTGTGAGCTGGGGGCCTGGCCGGGGTTAGAGCTCAGGCTTCTGATCTAACTGGTGAGGGCCAGTGTTCTCGCCATTTGCAGCCCTTAACCCCGCATTCACAGGGTGCATCTTAGCCAAAGGAATGCCTGAATTCGATTGAACTTAATCTTCAATTTTTTGTGTTATGTATTTATCTGTCTTTGGTCAAGTGATTAAATTCTGATGTATTTAATGTAATACATTAGATCCTGAGACAAGCTGTATCTGTGATGTAGTATCCTTTTCCGGTTTGTTCATTCTCACTGGTTCAGGCTGGATTGGGATAGTTAGGCTCCCCGTTTGCTGACTCCAGCTGACACAGAGCCCTGCACAGCCCATTTCTATGTTGTCTGAAGGACTTAGATCTTAGAGCAGCGTAAACTTTTGCCGGTTTTCTGGTGTCCACCAACTTCCCAGGGCTCTTGCTGACCTGCAGTTCTTCTCCCTGCTTCCCTGTTACCAGCCTGCTGCAGAGGCAAAGGTTCCTGAGAAACGAACCTCACCGTCCAAGCTGGCCTCTGCTCCAGCCCTCAAGCCTGGCTCCAAGAGCACCCAGACTGTTCCAAAAGCCTCAGCCGCTGCCAGTCCTGCCTCAGCTGGGCCAAGCAGTCGAAGCCCCCCAACGCCTGTGCCCAGGAGGCCCACCGGTGAGTCCTGTCACCCTTCATTCCTGCGGGAACCAGTGGGGAGAAGGGTGGGGCCTTGGCTTTGCCCCCGTCAGTAGCTCCAGCCAACGTCACAGAAAGCCATGCACCCCTGTTTGTGCACTCATCCTTCATGGGGTACATTGAAAAGTGGATGTATATTCAGAAAATTCTCGAGTGAAAGGAATTCTTAGGGATTCCCAGGTAGGATTTACTGTTCCTTTCTTAGTAACTTCACAGCGCTCACATGGTCCTGGGCGGACATGACAGGAAATAGATGGTTCGGTTCCACTGGCGTGTACTGATGACCCACTTCTGAGGCCATGCGGCAGGCACTGGCAAGCCTGTAGAAAAGGACAAGACAGAGTGGGTGGCCGTGAATGCTCCAGAGGGCACAGTCTGGCTGATTTCCTCCTCGTTTAGTCCCAGTGACTAGCACAGCCCATGGCCTGAAAGGGACATTCAGTCATTGTTGAATGAATGAATGAATCCCAAGACTGGATGAGCCATTCACTAGGTCACTTCGTAAGCACTCAGTGTTAAAACATGCATGTCTGGGCGCCTGGGTGGCTCAGTGGGTTAGGCCGCTGCCTTCGGCTCAGGTCATGATCTCAGAGTCCTGGGATCGAGCCCTGCGTCGGGCTCTCTGCTCAGCGGGGAGCCTGCTTCCTCCTCTCTCTCTGCCTGCCTCTCTGCCTGCTTGTGATCTCTCTGTCAAATAAATAAATAAAATCTTTAAAAAAAAAAAAAATGCATGTCTGTGCAGCCATCAAGACCGAGGGAAAACCTGCAGACATGAAGAAGACAGCTACACAGTCTGCGCCAGGTAACACCCCGTACCCTACTTCGTGGAACCCTGAAATAAACCCCTGCCTCTCTGTGGCTCCCTTTTGCTCTCTCCCCCTGACCCCGTGTCCTCGCTCACTCCTACCTTTGCAGCTGACTTGAGTCGCTCCAAGAGCACGTCCACCAGTTCCGTGAGGAAAAGCACCACTGTCCCTGGGGCCGCCCCCGCAGCAGGGGTGGCTCCCAGCCGAGCCAAGCCCACACCCACCCCGCCCCGGCCCTCTGGGACGCCTTCCTCAGACAAGAAGCCCACATCAGTCAAGCCCAGCTCCTCTGCCCCGAGGCTGAGCCGCCCGTCTACCAACGCTTCTGCCCCTGATCTGAAGAATGTCCGCTCCAAGATTGGCTCCACAGAAAACATCAAACATCAGCCTGGAGGAGGCCGGGTGAGTCCAGGGAGCTGGGGGTCCTCGGCATGCCGGCCCTTGCTGCTTCCACTGCCACACACACACCCGCACCCACCCCCCCGGCTGGCAGCGTGTCCTCACATCAGCCCCAGGCTCCCACCAAAGAAGAAGGGCGGTCAGGACATTGGATTCAGTGCCAGGGACTTTCAGCCTGGGCTCCAGGTCCCAGCAGCAGGCTCTTAATTCCCATCCCCATCAGAGGGGCTCCTGTTCTGTGTTGTGGGGTTTAGGCTTACATTTTGTTTGGAGGCAAAAGGGTTCTTCCCTTTAACAAGACAAGCAGAGGAGGACTGTGACATCCTGTGAAGGTGAGAGACCAAATGTGCTCCCCACCCCTACCCTGTCTGAGCGGCAGGACGTGTAGCAGGTGGAAGCTTTGATGTGGGGAGGGGAGGCTTCTTCCTGGAAGAGGAAAGAGTGTCCTCTCGTGGCTGTGGCTGTGACTGGGGGGACTCGCTGCTGCAGGCCTCCCACTTTCCTAATCAGAAGGGCTGCCACAGGGGGTTGTGACAGAAGATGGCAGGGCAGGCCCTGGCGCTTCATGCTTCAGGATTTTCTGGTGGCATCCACCGTAGAATTAGCAATGGTCAGCTCTTTGCAACGGCGGGACTTTGGTGTATGGAAAGGTGGTGGCGAAAGTCCCAGTCCAAGTCCTTGGAACGGGAACCTTCTCATTTCCTATATCATTCTCTAGCAATAAACCACCACCCCTCCCACTCAGGGTAGGGTTTAAAACTCAGGTTTAATTTGCTTCAACCCCGAGCCTGTAAATAATTGAAAACAGGGTCCAAAATGAGGCAGAATCCGGTACTTTTGGAAAACAGTGATGGCAAACTGAGGTTAATCTGGAAAAAGGGCCTGAGAGTTGCTTTGGCTAAGAGGCTGCGGCTCTGGTGTACCCAGACTGTGACCCATCTCCCCCTTCTGGACTCTTTTTAGCCTTTCCTTGGGCAAACAGTTGCAGGTGGTCTTGGTGGAGAGTTGAGTGACTCGGCCTGGTGATCAGATTGTTTTCTGTTCCAACATAGCTGAGTGGTACACTCCCATCCTCAGTAGTAGTTCCTGTGCACTACGTATGGCAGCTTGCTTGGGGTGAAGACATTTGAGTGGGAGAGCATCCTGATGGGAAAACCTACACTCCAAAGAGAATCACTAACTCAGGCCTCCTTCCTGCCTTCTCTCTGTGAATGCTATCTTGAGCTCTTCCTTGGGTCTCAGGGCTGGACTGCAGCTCCTCCCCCTGGCTGGCCTACCCTGGAAACTGGTGGTTTTTTCCTAGGAGCACAGGGTGACCTGCTTCTTCCTGGTGGCCTGGCCTGGATTCGAGTCCCCTACAGCTTTCTTCCCTTCTTGGCATTTGGGCTCTTACCCTCTTGGTTTGAAATGTGCCCTCCCTTTATCTCCATCCAGGCCAAAGTAGAGAAAAAAACAGAGGCATCTGCTCCGGCTCGAAAGCCTGAACCTAACGCAGTCGCTAAAACAGCCGGTCCCATTGCGAGTGTGCAGAAACCACCTGCTGGGAAAGTGAGTTTTATTTAGACTTTTACCTCTTGAAGGTGAAAGATGATAAACTGTTTCTTCCAGCCTGAATCACTTTCCCTTCTACTGCACTTTTTTCCTGTCCTGAACTAGTTTCTACGTTGCCCCTGCATTCCCTCCTCTTTGTTTGATGACTCAGCCATCAGAAAAATTTCTGTATTAACCCTGACAGTTAACAGAGTTGGGAGCCTATTACCCTCTGGGGAATATTTATTCAACCGGATAACATGGATCCAAAGACCTTCAGCCCCTTCCTTCCCACTGACCTTGATGTGAAACCCCACCCGTTTTGCACACGAAACACGCACACCGAGCACCTAGGTCCTGCCTCAGGGAGACATGGCCTTGGTTACTTTCCAGCACCTGGAGCCCCGGTGCTTTAAAGTGACCCAGAAGGCCCCTCTCATAACATGCTGACTACAGAGATAGCTTCATTTGCTCCGGTTCCCCATGTCCCCTCCTCACTGAGGTTCGGGTGGTCATTCCCTCTGGAAACCCACTCAGCCTAGGGCTTGCACAAATAAGCAGAAACTCTAGGTTCTTTCCTCTTTGCCTCCACATCCTGGAACCAGGCCCCTCCTGCTTGCTGTGGGAACCTTCTTCCCTTAGCTGTGGCATGTCGGTGGTCACTCCAGCCAGGGGCCGCTGGAGGGGCCTAACCTCCAGCTCTCAGGGCCCAAGGTGGGCAGTGTCCTCCCAAGGAATGTGTACAATCGGTGAGGCTTCTAGGTGACTCCTGGAGGTCCTGTAGGCCTCTGGTTCAGAGCAGGTTTTCATTAGGAAACAGTTTGCTAACCAGTTACTCATCACTGACATTGTAAAGAAGGCACAAAACTGTAAGGTATTCGGGTGGGAATTTCTCGGGGTGGATTTCTCCACGGTGTGGAAAACTCTTCAGCTTGGGGCCTGCTTCATTTGTGAAGGGCTCTGAAGCAAAGGAAGGAAGGAAGCTGGCAACTGTTTCTTTTTCAGAAGGCTCAAAGAGAAGTCTTTGTTCCAGCCCTTAGAGCCTGGGCCTTTGTGTGGCTGCGTTCCAAGGGGAGCCATTCAGAAGCACTACAGTGTGCTGTGTCCAGTCCCCGTACCCCACCCCACCCCACCCCCGCCCGCCCCGTAATGCATCACTGCAGCCCTGCTTGGAGCCACTTCTCCTTGCGCACGAAACTCGCAGAGCACAGGATCAGGCATGTGGAGGATTGAGGGAAGTGTTTTTACCCTCTAGTTGAAAAAAATCTAGACCAGAAGTTCACCCGTCCTGTGCTTTCTCGAGCCCCGAGACTAACAGGCTGCTGGAGTGTGGAGCTGCCGAGAATATGGCGTGTGCTCCCCCTGGCGTCCGGATTCCGCATGGCAGGCCCAGTGGCCTCTGGTCCATTTGCATTCATAACTGAGCTCTGATGTCCCTTCCTTCCTGTATCAGATCTGTGCCCTGTGAGCCAGGTGCTCGGTGCTTCTCGGAGCAGCCTTTGCCTCCCAGAGTGGGTCTGGCTGCCACAGTTCCCAGCCCCAGCTTTAAGGGAAGGGCCAAGCTTCGGTGAGGACCAGTCCGATGAGCAGGACCCTTGCAGAGAGGAGTCCCCGGATACTGCGTCAGCTTTTGGGGAGAGAGCAGGTGGGAGGAGGAGCGGGGCTGTGCCTGGGTGGGCATCCGGGGCCTGCTGCTGCCTGGGCCTCGTGAACCACAGCCCGGCCCCAAGGACCAGCAAGGAGCACCATTAGCCCTTCTGCAACCTCTGCTTCTGTCCTCGTGTTGTCTGTTCTTGTCTTCACTCCCTCTGCCGCTTCCCTCAGATTCCTTCCCCCGTGCTTCTCCACAGCTGTTCTGCTGCAGGTGGGCCGGAGCTGTAACCCCACCCTGTTGGCCGCTGTGATCACGTGTGGACTCCCCGTGTCGGTTCTAACCAGCCCTCTCCCTTTGTGTTGTTTTTTTTTTCTGTTCTCTAACACTCCAGGTCCAGATAGTCTCCAAAAAAGTGAGCTACAGCCATATTCAGTCCAAGTGTGGTTCCAAGGACAATATTAAGCATGTCCCTGGAGGTGGTAATGTAAGTATGAGCTCTGAACAGCTGGTGTCTGAGGCACAGCCCCCGTGGGCACCCTGGGGAGAGGGCCACCTGCCCACGCTGACAGGGCCATGGCAGCCTGACCCGGGGGCTTCCTCCCAGACACAGGCTAGCGGAGTGAGGGGAGGCCTCAGTGTCGCGGTGTGCTTAGACTGGCTGTGTCGGGGAACCCCTCAATAAAACAACCCAGTGACACCCACTTGGCGTCCTCTCACCCCTCTTTCCTGTCTGCTCTCTTTCCCCGACTTGTCGCCTTTCTGAATCCTTCCTCTCGTGTTTCCTCAGCCGTTCCTTTTCTTTGTCCCCTTCCTTCTTCCATCCACACACTCCTTTATCATGCTGCCCTTCTGTGCCAGCCCTGAGCTCTGTGTGGGGGACACAGGTGGCTCCGGCTGGTGGGGGCCCTGGTCCAGCGTGAAGAACACCTGTTCGCTCTGCACGTGTCCCCGTGACTGTGCAGAGGCAGGTGTGAGTTCAGCACGCGCTGGAGGGGGTTGTGTGTGGAGCGGCCTTCGCCTTCGCCGCTGCTCACCCGCTTCTCTCCCCACCGCAGAGGGAGCGAGCCCATCCTGCTCCGTCCTGCCCACTCTGCTCCTTCTCCTTCCTGCCCGGAACTGGGCTGAGTGCTGCTCTGCTCGCCCCGTTCGTTTTCAGGCTCGGTCCCTCCTGCCCCTTCAGTGGCCGTGCCATCCTGCGCGTGGCTTACCAGCACTGCCCCGCCCCACCCCCAGTGGCTCTGCTGTGAGGCTGTGAGCTTCTGACGGAAGCTGTGAGGCTTCTGTCTCAGGGCATCCGTTTCTCGCTCCACACAAGCCCCCTGACTGCGTCTCCTTCAAGTCACTTCCCCACCGGTGGCTCTCCCGGCTTGGGCGGGAATGGCAGCCTGGACACCCGGGGTGGGGAGAGGCAGCTGGCTGGCTTGGGAGCCGGCCCAACAGGAGCCACTGGTGTGGGTGAAGGGTTTAAAGACAGTATCTGCTTCAGGTGATAAAGATCCCGCTTATGAGGGCCCCGGGTGGGCACCGACTTTTTAGCTTTCCTTTCAGGCTTTGGCCTAGATGAAGACCGGTGGGCAGGAGAGTCTGAAGGGATCTGTCATTGTGTGTGTGACAGAAATGCACTTGGTATGGCGTGCGGTCTGTGCACGAGCTCAGGACATAGGCATCGTTCGTCACCTCCTGTGCTCTTCCCACACTGCTTACACATGATTTCAAAGGTTTTTTAAAAGCATTTTTTAAAAGATTCTGTTGATAGCGTGAGCTAGGGGGAGACACGTGATGACAGAGCATGGGGGACAGGGATAAGCAGACCCTGTGCTCAGTCTCATGACCTGAGCCCCAGTTCAGAGTCGGCCGCTGAACCGACTGAGCCCCAGGTGCCCCATAAATGTTCTATTGTGGGGTGAGGCCTCTTTAGACAACAAGGCGTCCGGAAGCCGCCTGGGAGCAGTGTTCGGGGGCGGCAAGAGGAGGGTAAACAGCCTGGACGGAGGCACTGTCCTTCTTTCCTCAGCCCCTCCATGAAGCCAGCACAGACACAAGTGCAGTGAAGAAAGTGTGGGTCCGCCATGCAGGCCGAGCAGTGTCCCATGTCACACACAAACCTTGTCCCCTCCTGAATAGATTTCTGAGGCGGACACCCGAGGAGAGGCCTAGAGCAGGACCCCAGTCAGTGCTCCAGAGCCCCCCGCCACCCATATGCGCGTCCCCCTTGTTGGGAGCCAGGGACACGTGAGGGCAGGGAGCAGAGCAGATTTTCCCCCAATTGAAGATTTTGGGACCGTTTTTCTCCCATTTCACCCTCATGAGGTGAGATGTGTGTGATGGGTTCTTGTAGACCCGGTGGCTATGTCATCTCAGCCTCTACCACTGCCTGCAGTGGGCTTCGGGGTGTCACCGGCCGGGGTTGGTGGGGGGCGCAGATGGTGCAAACAGCTGGAGCGAGGTGTGGGGCGTCTGGTGGTGGCGGGGCAGCAGGAGGACTGCAGAGGCGGCGTGGCTTCGCTGGGGCAGCATGTCTGAGAGACACATGTCCTAGGTCAGGGAGGCGGCACGTGCCTCCCTAAAGCATCAAGTGGTGGCGAGTAGGCGGGCGGGGGCAAGTCGGGGAGAATTATCTGGAAGGGACTGTGCCTTCTCTCCGTGCCAGCCTCAGGAGGCAGAGCCACGTCTCAGGTGCAGCGGGCCTCATTAAGTGACGGGGACACAGTTACACTTTTTAAAACTTGATGTTGTAGAGAATTTTCAAATACATACAAAAATAGAAAAAAAAACACTACAGTGAACGGGATGAAACTTTTACCCGGCTTCCTTTATTATCCTTGTGGCCAGCCTTTTTTTAAAGTGATCTCTGCACCCAGTGGGGGTCTCAGACTTGTGACCCTGAGATCAAGAGTCGCACGCTCCACGGAGCCAGCCAGGTATCCCTCCTTGTGCCCAGTCCTAGATACATCATTCGTGTGCAGATTCTCGGTTTATAACTTTAAAAGATAAGAACTCTTCACGTGTGTACATATGTGTGTGTACGTACGTGTGTGTAGGACTCCCACTGACTGACATGTTAAACAGGTTTGCTTGTTTGAATCAGGATCCAAGTAAGGCCCATAAACTGTGATTGGTTGATGTGTCTCGTCTTAAGTTTCTTTTTACTCTGCAGGCCCCCTTCAGGTATTTTTATGTATAAACCAAGTCGCTCATCCTCGAATCTGGATCCTGCTGATGACAGCGCCGTGGTTTCGTTTAGTGTCCTTCCGTGTCCCTTGATAGTCTTTACATTGACTCAGGTTTGATCTCCCCCACCCCCAGATTTTTGCAAGACTTTCATAGGTCGTGGTGGTGTTTCACGTCGTGTTTCACTCTCTGGTTCTCTCTCTCTCTCGCTCTCTCGGGTGGCCAGTACTGAGAACCATGCGTTCAGTAGCGGGGTGCACTGTGCTTCTTCCTCCTTCGTCCGCTGGCTGGAGCATGTCTGTAAAGCAGAACTGCCCCCTTACCAGCTGTTGTTTACTTGAGGACCAGACAAGAAGTAAACAAGTGGTGGCCTCAGTGGCAGAACGCTGGCTCAGGAAATGCGTGGGCTCTAGACCTGGGCTATCACTGCCTGCGGCTGTCTCGGATTGGCACGAGATGAGTTGCCACCGGTGCTGTGGGTCACATCTGTCTTGGTTCGGTGGCTGCCAGACGCTTGGTTGGGAAAAGCACTTCCCTGTGTTCTCATTTCGAGAGAATTGCAGCCTTGTTGGAAAGAGGAGACAAAGTGGAGGCCTTTGTTTTGAGGGTGTTAAGTCCTTTATAAATGACGACTGAATGCATGAACCACTTAGTGTCCTGTTGATGCTCACGTCCCTTCATGATGACGTGAAGAAGAGGTGGAGTGAGGCTGGAGCCCGGGAAGGCTTTGAAGAAGGTGGCCCTTGAGCTGGGCTTCAAGGGACGGGGAGGAGAAAGCAGTGGGCTTGCCAGGCGAGGGGGCAGTATGAGCAGCGAGGGACGATGGCTCACGCAAGCCGAGGGTTATGGGAAATGACTGTGCGGCCGGCCCTGGGCTGCCGGCGGGTGCAGGAAAACGCAGTAGGCATTGCACGTGTGCTCTTGGAGTACGTTCGAAACCGTATTTCCTCTGGCTGACGAGAGGGAGAGGGTGCTAGAAGGTGATGTGACCCCACCGGTGGGTGTGGCACCTGCTGGCAGGCCTCCCTGGGCCCCTGCCTGGAGGACTTGACTGCAGTGGAAAGCTGGGCTCTTCCACAGAACCGGGGAGCAGCTGGGCCACTCACAGGACCCTGGAATCTTCATCCCAGAACCCGGTGCCCACCTGTAGATGAAACACAAGTCCTCAGTCCCAGTAGTGAAATGCTCACCCCTGCGGGATTCCTGTCAGGTAGAAGGCTAGTCATCCTCTGATGACTCCCCAGCGGTGAGCAGAAACTCAGGTCAGCCAGAGTGTCGTGGAGCCTGGAGGCTGCGCCTCGCCGCTGCAGCTGTGGGCCCGGGGCCGCTGGCATGGGCTCTGCACCCGGACACGGCCGGGCGGGGCCCAGCGCCATGAGAGGGTGAGGGGCCCGTCGTGCAGGGGGTGTGAGTTCCCTGAACAACGAGCAGAGCAACGGAACTGAGCAGCAGAACTGAGCAGTGTTCATATATAAATTAGCAAAGTTTTGGCGGCAGTGGTGGTTTTTTGTTTTAACTTTTTTCTGCATATATTCTATGCAGAACGTCCTCCAGGGCCTCAGGTTCTGGTTCTTCGGGTCCTCCTGGGATCCCGTTTTCTTCTGAGCAGCCGCCTCTTCTGGTTTAGGACCAGCCTGCTCCCTCAAGTCAGGAGCAGCTCGGGCGGCAGGGAGAGCGCGGTGTAGGCTCACCCAGCCCCGAGCTCCGGGAGCTCCACACCGCGTGTTAGTGGCTTTGTTCTCCTGTTCTGCTCCGTGACCAGGGAATCTGACTCTCACGCTTTTGGTTCAGCATGACTCTGCCTCTCTAAGCATGGGCAGTAAAAATTCAGCACTGTCTTGGGGCCACCCACCCTGTGTCCGGCCCTGCCCTTCAGCCTGGGCCTGCGTCCCACCCCCGCCCCTCCTCCATCGTGGCGACTGCGTTGCTCCCGTCACTTGTGCAAAGGGACACCTTTCAGATACTTGGTGCCTTTTCGATTATGCCTCCCCTGGATGGCCTGGACCGTTTCACATGTTCTTAAAGTGAACGCGAAGGTTTGAGCCTCTTGATTTGCCTGATTTTGTAGGGTTTTCTGGGTCAAGTGAATAGTGAGCCATTTTCAGAGATCACTTCAAACTGCTTACGGGAAGAGTGTTGTTATTGTTTTTAATGGGAATATCCAGTGCTGGGAGGAGGATGTGGTCAAACACTTCAGCTCGGTGGTGGATGTCCGGTTGTCACATTTCTAGAAAGCAGTTACGTCCCGTGGCTTAAGAACCTTAATACATACAGTCTAAACCTTTGGCCAGCTAACTGAAGTTCTGGGCATCCTGCTTACGGGTCCTCAGAATTGTCATGACTTCTGTTCACAAAGATTGCTGCCATGGTGGGTTTTGGTTTTTTTGTTTGTTTGTTATTTTTTAAGATTTTTTTGTGGGGAGAGTGAGGGGTGGGGTGCAGAGGGAGAGAGAAAGTCCTAAGCAGACTCCACTGAGCGTGGAGCCCAACACGGGGCTCGATCCCACATCCCCGAGATCATGACCCAAGCTGAAAGCAAGTCCGGTAGGTGCCCACCCAACCAACCATGCCCCCTAGGCACCCATATCCCTGCCGTGGTTTTAATGGTGAAAAAGTAGAAAAAATCCAAATGTTCAATATCAGACATGGGTTCGGTTTATATAAGATCTTAGAGAATAGAGAATAGAGTATTATATGTGGCCCCTCTTTACAATTCTCAACTTTTGCGGGAAAACGTTTGTAACGTGAATGAAGCAGGAGTACGCATGCGCATCCTAGACCGATGCCTGTGTGGTCACCCAGGAGGGAAACACGCCCTGAGAAGAACTGGCAGGAGAACATGAAAACATTACTCCAGATTTTCTCTGAGCAAGGGGTTAATGGGTAAGATTTCAGGTGGAACAAAATGACATTTTAGATTTGGATCCAGACAAATGGGGGAAGAGCTGCCCAGCAGGTGCACCGTTGCGGCGGCCGGTGTGCATGGGAACCGCTTCGGTCCGCCTGGGGTGGGCGCGGAGGCTGCAGGCCCTGGGATACAGCCTCTCTCTGAGGCAGTGCTCTTCTTGCGATTGGTTTCTCAGGTTCAGATTCAGAATAAGAAGGTGGACATCTCTAAGGTCTCCTCCAAGTGTGGGTCCAAGGCCAACATCAAGCACAAACCTGGTGAGTGCTGCCTCCTACACCCCAATCCCAGCATGCCTGGGGCCTGTGGTCCTGCCAAGGCCGGCTGCATGGGTCATTCCCTCAGGATTCCTGGAGCCGCCCCCGCCCAGGAGGCAGTGATGCGAACTGCGCAGTGCAGTGCCTGTCAGGGATGGGGCTCTGGGCGCTCAACACCTCGGGGCCTCTGAGGAGGAGCAGGTCGTGAAGGCTGCCATTGTCCTGGGCATCACTGTCTCCAGCACCCTCCTGGGTCACAGGCCAGGACCTGGCGCCCAAGGAGTTGTCAGATTAGGCTCCTTTGAGGCAGTGGAACCTCGGCAGCCGGCCGTGGCTGGGGGGGTCTCTCTGCTGCAGCGGGGGTGCGGTCAGCCCCAACCCTGGGTCCGGCTTCCCGGAGGCTGGGCACTGGGGCCAGTTCCCTCTCAGCAGAAAGTGTCACCATCCATTAGTGAACGTGTCCTGTTTAAAAGGATCAGAACAGTTTGGCCCTTAACTCAATGTCACCTTCCCCTTTTTATCTGGAAAATCTGCTCTTGTGTGGTACCTCCCTCGCTAGTGCTGTTGACTGACTGGAGGCCCGGATTTTGCCTGGGGGGTGGGATGGGAAGTGGACTCCAGGGTGGGGGTGAGTTGGTGAACGTGGCCAAGAAGCTGGGACGTGAGCCGAGGAGACGGCCACGTGAGGGAAGCGCAGCTGCGGGGCCTGGAGCAGGGTGGATCCAGCAGAGCAGTAGTCTGGGCCCGGATCCTGTGGCCACACCGTGGCTGTGAGCTCTGAACCTTGTCCTGGTGTGCGGGCCACCTCCATGCCCCAGCCAGGCAGGAGCACTGGGCCCTGGGACCCTGTGCCTGTCCTTTCTAAACTCAGTGCCAGGACCACTCCCACTGCTCCTCCTTTCCCTACACTGCAGAGAAGCCGCTTTCCACTTTCCTTCTTGTCACTACAATGCAGCTCAGTTCAGCGGCTCAGACCACAGTCCATCCTGTCTGCCCGTCACCAGCTTGACGGTGACTTTGGGCAAGTCATTCGTCTTTTCCAGCACCAGCTCTAGCAGCTGTGAAACCAGGATCCTAACCCTGACGGACAGAGTGTTCGTAGACTGAAAGGAAGCTGGGGCACCCCGCACCCCCCAAGTCGGAGGGAGTCACTACACTGCCAAGAGAACCTAAAAGCACACGTCCTCGAGGCACTTTCAGATGTTTGGCTGGAGGCTGTGCCTCGGGCTTCTGGCAGAGGTGGGGGTGACTTTGCTTCTCTGTGGATGCGTTCCCGCTGCAGGTGCAGATTGTCAGCCCCACATTGAGAAGATGAGTCCTCTGTGACAGGCACATTCACTGTCCATCCTGCGTTGTCCCCAGAGCCGCTGGGAACAGGTCACGTTGGTGTCTGTACTGGGCACGCAGCAGGTCCTCAGCCAAGCTAGGATTCCTGTTCCAGCCTCCAGGTTTTGCCTGTGTGACCGGTGGTTTTTTGGTTCCAGGTGGAGGAGATGTCAAGATTGAAAGTCAGAAGTTGAACTTCAAGGAGAAGGCCCAGGCGAAGGTGGGATCCCTCGATAATGTGGGCCACCTGCCTGCAGGAGGTGCCGTGAAGGTAGCGAGTGGGGCAGCGGGGGCCACAGCAGGGGACGCTGCCTGGCCAGGGTGGGTGGGGTGGTGCAGCTGGAGTCGGGGTCCCAGCAGCTGGGTGCCTGTCACCGCCCCTCAGTATCGTCAGGAGTCCTGTGCCCCCACGCCGTTGTGTGTTCCCCGTGTTCATCATCAGTCCCGAGTGAGGCAGGAGAGGTAAAGAGGCCCCAGCCCAGCGGCCTCTGCCCTGTCCACCTGGGGAGAGACCCTTTCCTGAGAGCTGTGGCCTGCCTTTCTGAGCCCATCTCAGCCATTTCCAAAGGGCCCGTGAGCTGGGACGCTACTCGCCCACAAGGTGGGTGGTCCGCGTGGCCTGACTGTCCCTGTCTGCCTCATGAGAGGGCACATGGGGACGTGTTCCATGCAAGGCTCCGCTGGGCCCGTGAGCAGGGTAGCACGGCTTCAGCCGCCAGGCCCACCCCAGGCTGGGGCTCTGGGAGAGCACTCAGGTGGGCAGGGCTTCCTATTCCCGGGCCTGGCTGGGCCTCTCCTGCCTTCCTTCCCTCCCTCCCTCCCGCCTTCCCTTACTCCCTCCTTCCACAGCACCGCGAGACCCTTTGTGCCAAGATGCTGTTGTCCTCTGTTCCGTGTTGTTGTGGGGGTGGGGGGACCCTGGGGGTAGCAGCTTGCTGAGGAGAGCTGCAGCTGCTCAGGGGAAGGGAAGCAGGGGTGAGGGCGAAGAGCAGCTGTGGTGGGCCTTCCCTCCCGCCTGGCACAGCCCAGCCTCTGTCCCAGCTTCCGTCGGTGATCCCATATTTGGGGTCCTGGCCCTGTCACAGGCTCTCAGTCATGCTTCCAGACCTTGGGAGGAGCCACTCCCTAGTCTGTCCTAGTGGGGCAGTAGCTCAGGTGCTTGTCCAAGGCCACGTGGCAGGTACTCTGGACCAGGGTTTGCACCTGGGCCTTCTGACCCCCAAGTCTGGTGTTCTTTATTCACATCATCTCCCTTTATTATTTCTGGAATTGTTTTCCAATACAGAGGCCTGTCTCCTTCACTGTTGTGATTAGAAACCACTGTGGAGTCATTGTCCTCTTTTGGGCATTCTGGGGCCCAGAGGTTCCAGCTCCCCACTGGCCTTCCCTTTTCTGCTTTACTCCTACTGGGTGTTCATCGCCCACGCCATCCTCCTCCTGGGAAGCCCTCGGGGCCCCAAAGTTTCCCTGGGTCACACCTCTCTGGCCACCCCTCCTTGTGTCCCCAGGCTCCAGGAGGGCGTCCAGCACAGCAGAGGCCTCCATGTCTGGAGACGGCTAGGTGAACAGGCAGGGGTGCCCCCGAGTTTCCAAGAGAGCCTCTCCGCGCAGCCCCTCTGCGGTGGGAGTGGTCTGGAGTTCACGGGGTCAGAGGCGGCAGGCTGCACCCCTCTGACCCGACTTCAGGCTCTCAGAGCTCCCTAACTGGCCTGCAGCACCCCCGCTTCCCAGCCAGTTGCAGACCCATACACTAGCCATCGTCCCCCGGGGTTTTGCTGATGACCCGCGGTCACAGCTAGCTGTTTGGTGCCATCGTGGGTGAGAAGCCTGCCCCTCTCGCCTTTCACCCCGGAAAGACTTCAGGAAACCTTGCTTTTCCCGGAGGAGTCTTCCAGAGTGTGTCACTAGCTGGGCTGCACACTGGGCCTGGGGCTGTGCTCTCCTGCTCTGCGCTGGGCCAGGCCTCGGGGTCAGGAGTCGCCTCACGGTGGGGGATTGGGGTGGGGAGTACCTGGCCTAGATTCTTCAGCCAGCTGGGGTCAGGGGTGGGACGGGGGCTGTGTGTAAAACCCACCACCATCACCCATCCCACCTCCTCCCCGACTGACCCTGCACTGTCTCCCCCACTGTTTCATTGTAGACTGAGGGCGGTGGCAGCGAGGCCCCTCCGTGTCCGGGCCCCCCCGCTGGGGAGGAGCCGGCCGTCCCTGAGCCAGCGCCCGAAGCTGGCGCCCCCACTTCAGCCAGTGGCCTCAGTGGCCACACCACCCTGGCAGGGGGTGGTGACCAAAGGGAGGCCCAGACCTTGGACAGCCAGATCCAGGAGACAAGTAAGTGGCCGGGCTTGGCCTGAGGGCCAGCCGGGGGCCCTGCCACTGGCTGCAAATTAAAACTTTTTTTTTTTTTTTTTTTTTTTTTTTTGATTAGAGTGTGGTCTAAACTTTAACCAAGCAACCTTTTATTTTCCAGGCATCTAATGATGACATTCTGGTCTCGTCTTCCGTCCCCTGTGTTCCCCCTCTTGTGTCCCTTGTTCCCCCCTCCCTTCCCTCCTCCCGTGTCACTGCAGATTGAGACCTACAGGCTGACGTTCCGGGCAAACGCCAGGGCCCGCACCGACCACGGGGCTGACATTGTCTCCCGCCCCCCCTACTTCCCTGGCGGCCCCAGCTCAGGCACCCGGGCCCTTGGCTCCCTCTCCCGGGCTGCGATCTAGACCCCACAGGGCTTGGACGCTGGGCAGTCCTCCAGGCCCTCCCCTCCCCCGCCCTGCTTGTCCCGGGCAGCAGCAGACCCACCCCCACACCTCCACTGCTCCCCACCCTGGGCCTGCTCCTTGCTTTGTTCCTGTCCCATCGTTGCGCACCGCTCTGCAGACGAGGTTGGGAGGTGAATGGGCTGGGGAGGCCAACTTGGGATCTTATGGGATCTAGGAGGGGGGGAACCGGATTCCAACCTCCTCTTTGGGTTTTTTGGACCAAACCCAAGAGAAACTGACATACCCACCCTCCTCGCTGGGCCCACTGGGAGAGAAGAGTGGAGCTGGACAGCCGCACGGTGGCGGGATGCTGACTGCACCCCCCGGAGCCCGCTAAGCCACTGCCTCTCCCTGTGACCCTCTGTGGTGCCCACTGTGCAGGTGGGGCCAGGCACCTCTTGCTGCCCTGCCCCAAGTTAGTTAGGGGTCAGCTCTGACTGTCCTCACTGCTTCCCATACCCGTCTAGCTGCTGTCACACTCTTTTCTTTTTTCTTTTTTTTTTTTTAATAACCTAAAAACTGGCCGAGGAGTTTGGCAGGTTGAAGCCATGTCTAAGTGAAAGTCCTCCGTAGGTGTTAAAGGAAACAGGGAGGGGAGATCCTTAAACCTCCAGCCAGGAGGTCAGGCATCAGGGGGCTGCCCTGGCCTGGGCAGCTTGGGGCCCCGGAGAAGGTGTGGGCACGGCAGGTGAGGTGCAGGGGCTGTGGCCTGGTGAGCAAGGAGGGCATACTAGGGACTGGTCAGAGTGTGGTCTGGTTGTTCTGGTATTTTGTGTGTATGCTGCTTTTCTTTTCTAACCAAGAGGCTGGTTTTGGCATCTCTATCTGTCTCATTCCCTGGGATCTAGTGGGAGGTACAAGTTTGGGGCTGGAGAAACAGGGAAGGACTCTGGAGGTCATAATCCTCCAGACTGGCAGGCCTAGGACACCAGAGCCCTGTTACCAGGGAGCCTAAGATGTCCAGACTCGTGGGGGATGGGGAATCAGGTAAGGAAATTTCAAAAAGACATGAGACAGGCCATCTCCCCCACCCCTAACAGCCTGACTGGGGAAGGGGAGAGGCGAGGCCAGCCTGTGCAGGGGTGTCCCAGCTAGGCCCGGTCTTGGGACGGCTGCAATGATGAGAAATCCCGGGAATTGTATTGACACGAAGATTCTTATTGCACTTGTATTTTTTTTTTTTATTAAAGTTTGCATGGTTTCTAATAAAGGATTAAAATGTAACAGTTTGTAGTGAAGTGGCCGGAAGTCTCCGAGGGCGTCTCCTCTGGAGGAGCATTTCCTGCAGCGCAGACTTGGCCCTTGAGGCCGCCAGACTTGGTCCCTCGCCGCCCCACCCCGCCATTGCGCCTGCTGTCCTCCTTCCTGGAGCCCAGGAGGAAGGGTTCTTGACATTGGTTCCGATCGGACCTCCATGTAGAGGGCGGGCATCTGGGCCAGCAGGTTCTCCCACTTCGGAGGTAGTATTTCCCTTGGGGAGGTGGGACATCACATCCACAGCTTCCCGAGCTGCAGGGGGCTGGTGGAGAAAGCCTTCCCCGCACCAGACGCTAGAGTGCCATGTGCCAAGGACATCGGGACACCGTGTTTTGTCAGCAGGAGAGAGGGATGGAAGGCAGCTGGGGAGGAAGTGGGGCAGCTGCAGGGCCGGAAAGTACCTGTGCCCTCCTCTTTAGCCCCGGGGCCACAGATGCTGAGGCAGGTGACTGGCTCAGTCCGAGGGAAGGGCTGGGAGAGGTGAGCCTCGTGGGGAACGGTCTGTGTGGGCTGGCGTGGTCCCAGCTCCCTTGAAGCGTCCCCCAAGGCCAAGAAGGTGCCCTGACAGCATGTGGGTGCATTTCTGCACCTCCAGTTTGCTTCTGGCTCAGCCATTGCCTGTGTCAATCTGTGATTCTGTTGTACTGATCTCAAGAGTCAATAAAGCTCATGAAGTCCTATCACACAGGCCCCATCTCTTCTGTCCGTCCTGGTTTGTCTCCAGCCCCAGCATCACTGACCTTGCCCCCTAATGCATCCGCTGGCTTCAGCGGGCTGCTGGGTACCATGCCGTCTTGATGACCTTAGCGAAGTTGCAGCTCACAGAAGGGCCGCGGCACCACCTAAGGCCCCTGAAGGTTAAGGTTCAAGTGGCCTTAGCTGCCTGTGGAACTTCTCCCTGGTTCTGCTCAGGGGGCCAGGAGATAAAGATTCGCGAAGAGCCCGCAGTGGACCAGTGGCCCCGAGAAGGAGGCCAGGGTCCTGGCCCGGAAGAAGTGGCAGCCCCGGGCCCTGCGAGAAGCAGGAGTGTGGGTGCCGGGCCCCCGAGAGAGGAGCCCCCGAGAGAGGAGGCCCCCGAGACAGGAGGCCCCCGAGAGAGGAGCCCCCCGCGGAGAGCAATGCTCACAAGGGATAAATAGAACTTTATTTTAAATAAACATTTGCACTCTGTACACAGCCCCAGCAGACACCGGGGCTCAGTCATCCGCCGTCTTGCGCACGTCGAAGCTGCCGCAAGGCCCACGCAGCAGCTCCGCCAGCAGCGCCAGCAGCTGCCCATGCTCCTGCTGCACACCCGGTGGCAGAGCGGCCAGCTCGCTGCGCAGGCTCCGCTCCACCATGCGGCCCAGCGCTCGGCGCAGCTCCCGCAGCAGCCGCACGGTGCGCGAGTCCCCCTCCAGCCGTAGCAGATCACTGTCGCTCAGGGAGATGGTGGCCCGGCGCCCGTCATCTGCAGGGGGTGGGGGAAGAGCGAGCGCAGAGGTGAAGCCAGGCTGGGGGCTCCCCACCAGGGGACGCAGACCAGCCCAAGCCGTGGTGGGGCAGAAGGCAGGTGAGTACCCACCACGGATGTGGACGTCCCCGTCGGTCAGCAGCAGCACGGCTAGCGGGTGCACCTGGGAGGAGTCCCGGACGAAGACACTGCCGTTGGACTTGACAGCCATGAAGTACGTCAGCCACCGGCTCCGCAGCCGCGTGGCCTCTCTACAGAACAGAAGGCAGGGGTGAGCCCACCCTTCTCGACCAGGCCAGCCGCCCTTCCCTGGCCCTGCCTGCTTCCTACCTGTTAATGGTCGACTTGTGTAGCAAGATGTTTCCTGATTTGGTCCTGTAAGTGACGCTGTTGGGCTTGAATTTGCCCTGCCTGGTCACCTTGCCCTGTCTCACCTGCAAGATCAAAGGAGACACGGACGGGCTGAGCGAGAAGCGGGGCGGGAGGGTGGGTTTGATGGTAGAAAGAGGCTGGTGCCCGCTGGCCCCTTCCCCAAGGCAGCACCTGGATGAGGTTGGGGTAGAGGCCCGCCATCAGCACACCCTTCACCAGCTCCTCCTCTTCGCTGTACTCGTTGCACTGGGCAGAGGCCAGGGTGCAGTCTGAGGGCTTCCCCACCAGGAAAGCCTCGTAAATGTTCTCCGAGAACTGCTTGATGAGTCCTGGGGAGGTGAAGGCGGGCTAGGCCTGCGACCCCTAAGCCACAAGGCTGGGGAACCACAAGCCTGGGCCTCAGGTGGCGGCGGCGGGGGGAGGCGGGGGAAGGGCCACTGACCATGGATGAACCGTAGGCTGGGGGCGTATAGCAGGTTTTCCTCCAGATAGTTCTCCCGGGAGCTGCGGTCCTGCCAGCGCAGCACCTCCTCCCAGCCAGCAACGGCCCGCACAAAGGCCAGGTGGTCACTGCCGCTGTCATGGCTCAACAGTGCCTTCACCTGGGAGGGAGCGGGAGGGGGCACCGAGGCCACAGGGGGAGGGCCAGCTGCGATGGCAGGTTCGGGACAGGGGGGGGGGGGGGACTGGGTCTGACCTTGTCCACCTCCGCCCTGTTCTGCAGGCTACTGCTGAAGGGGTCCCGGGTGAGGCAGGAAACGACCACCAGCAGCGGGTGCAGGCAACGGAAGATGGCGGCCAGCACTATGGCCTTGGCCAGCCGGGGGTCAGTGGAGATGTGGGCCAGGCGCTGCCCCAGGGTGGTCAGGTACTCCCGCTGGTCCAGCACCCCTGCAATAGCTCCGCGGTCAGACTCGCCCTCAGAGCCACCCTGCAGCCCTGCCCGGCCCGGCCCGGCCCGACTCACCAATCTCCTGGAGCAAGATCACAGCCTCATCCACGGCTTTGATGTTCGGACTGTCCACGGCCTTGGAAAGGAACTCCACTGCCTACAGCAAGGAGCAGCCAGGTGTGGGCTGTGAGCCCCACATCCCACCTGCCCCGCACCAAGTCCAGCCCCAGCCCAGCCCCCGCTCTGGCGCACCGTCTTCTCAGGCATGTGGATTTTGGCTTGTAGCACCAGGTTCTCGAGGGGCGTGCGCAGAATCTCCGGCACTTGGAAAGGGACCATTTTCTCCAGCCGGCTCCGCGGGAACAGGTGGTAGGCAAAGCCTGACTGGCAGCGGCCCGCCCGGCCCCGGCGCTGGATCACGTTGGCTCGTGACACCCACACAGTCTCCAGGCAGGACACCTGGGGGAGGGGGCAGGTGAGCAGCGACGCAGAGGCCAACAGGCCTTCCTCAGCGCTGCCCCTCATCTGGCCTTCACCTCACTTAATCCCTCAACGGCCCCCCCACAACAGGGACACCGAGAGCCCACGAGTGTGGCCTTCTCCAGACACACACGGCAGGTCCAAGGCTGATCTGCGCTGGGGGCCACCTCAGAACTTGTAGTTCTTCCCCCAAGGGCTGGCTGGGCCCAGGAGCTGGGTGCCACCTTGGTCTTCAGGTCATAGCGCTCCTCCTTGTGCAGACCGCTGTCCACCACATGCACAATATCATTGACTGTGATCGACGTCTCCGCGATATTGGTGGCCAACACAATCTTGCGCACCCCCACTGGCGGCTGCTGGAATATGGCCTTCTGGTCCATCATGGGGATGTTGGAGTGCACTGGTGGGCAGCAAGAACATGCTGGTTATGGGCACAGCTCCTGCTCCCTGTGATGAGGCCACAGGGCAAGGATTTTGATACCATTTTGATGGAACTGAGACCCAGATCAAGACTATATATGCCCACTCAAGGTGGAAAAGCCAGCAAAAGCAGGGCCGGCTGATCAGAAACCCAGGCCCCTGGAGTCCCCACTGGGTTAGAGTCCCTAGGCCAGAGAGCAAGACTGGTGTCTGGGGGCCATCGCGCCTCACTCGCCCACTCTCACCTGGCAGGATGAGGTACTTGCTTTCGTGCATGCCCAGGGCCTCCTGGAGGCGTTGCTGTACTCCTTTGATCTCCTGCCAACCAGGCAGGAAGCAGAGGATTCCACCTGTAAAGGGGCCCTACAGGCGTGAGCCGTCACTCTCAGCAACTGGCGGTCAGGGTGGGCACAAGGCAGAGGGGAGAGCACCCACCTGGCTCCCCTCGGGCATCGATGTGCAGAACCAGATCCGTCACGAGGTCCAAATCGAGTGCGCACTCATCCTCAGACTGGGGGGTTGGGGGGAGAGGCCACAGTCACAGGCCCAGGGCAAGGATGCAGCTGGTCTGTGACTCAGCGAGGCCAAGGCACTCAACAGGTCACCCCTGCCCAGCCCTCACTATCCCCCTGCCCAGGAACCCTGACTGTTCGGTTTCTGTCAAGGACACAGATTTGGGAGCACAGCCTCGCCAAAGGCCACGGCGCCACAGGGGCAGGAAGGCGGGGAAGCCAGAGGAAAGGCCGGGGCGGGCGGGGGCAGGCGGGTCCCCTCACCTCGTGGTGCCGGTGCCGGTGTGGGTACTGGTGCTTGCCCAGCTTGGCCAGGATGTCCTCCAAGTAGTGCTCCTTGACCGGGTACATGAAGCCCGGCACCTTGATGACAGGGCAGCCACCAAAGTAGCGGGAGAAGCGCTCGTTATCCCCCGTGGCGCTCATGAGCACAAGTCGCAGGGCCGGGTTGAGCCGCTGCAGGCCCTTGAGCAGAATCAGCAGGAAGTCCGTGTTCACGTCCCGCTCGTGGACCTCATCCACAATGACGTGGCTCACGCCCTCCAGGCTGGGGTTGCTCTGCAGCTTCCGCAGCAGGATGCCCACGGTGCAGAAGAGCAGGGCTCCGCCGCGGGCCGGGGGCTTGCTTTCCAACCGCACCTGGAAGCCCACGTTCCGGCGCAAGGAGGGGCCCAGTTCATGGCTGACCCGCTGTGCCACGGACACGGCGGAGATGCGACGCGGCTGCGT
This sequence comes from Enhydra lutris kenyoni, assembly GCF_002288905.1. NCBI lineage: Eukaryota > Metazoa > Chordata > Mammalia > Carnivora > Mustelidae > Enhydra > Enhydra lutris. The sequence goes on along the minus strand of NW_019154094.1, from coordinate 6,432,142 downwards.
GATGATCACGTTGCAGCGGGCGCCGCGGCCCTCGGTCACGTAGCGCTCCAGCAGCAGCTGGGGGATGCGCGTGGTCTTGCCGCAGCCTGTGTCCCCAGAGATGACCACCACTGGGTGCTGCTCGATGGCGTTGAGGATGGTGTCCCGATGCGGGTCCACGGGGAGCTGGGGGGCCTCCTGCCAGACTGGCCCTCGCCGCCGCCACAGCTCCAGCAAGTTCTGGCTCAGACGTACCTCCTCTGCTTCTGACAGGGGCACGTAGGGCTTGCCTGTGATAGGGTCACTCAGGGGCCCTGAGTCCTTGCCCAGCGGCAAGACATCCTCGCTCTGCAGCCGGAGCTCCGGGGAGATCCAGGAACTGTCCACAGGGTACTGAGGGATGGGAGAAGTAAGCACAGCGGTGAAGGACAGAAACCTTCTTCCTCATTCACTCGAGAGCCCCTCCACACGGTTCACCTGGGCCGGACGCTGTGACCCAGCCCGCTGGTGGGGGCCTCCGTGCACAACTGCCTGAGGACTCTCGTGGGCGAGACTGGGCTGCTTGGGGTCAGGGTGCTCCCGGGCTCCAGCCTCAGTGGGGACAAGGGATGGGTGGCAATGCCCACTGCACCCGGAGGCCTTCAGTCAGGAGAAACTGGATGGAGCCAGGGGCAGGGGTGGGGAGGGATTCTCTGGGCTCTCTTACATGGTTCAGGAAGGTCTCTATCTTTCGGAGGATGGGCTCAGGCACCTGGATGGTGCATGGCCGGCGCTGCGTCTCACCCAGTTCACGCAGAGAGGCCAGGTTATACATGGCGTGGGTAAGCGGCTCATTGTTGCGGTCCACCAGGCCCAGGCTCTGCAGAGGGGACACGCATGGCTCACTCTGGGCCCCTGCCACCCCAGAACCAGCCCATACAGGCTCAGGAGCTTGAGCGAAATCACGCAGAGCAAATGTTTCTCTAAGAGATTTTGGGTTTTAGCAGACATTGTAAAGAGAAGAGCAATTAGGAACCTGGAAAATGTCCCTGTCCCAAAACGTAACTAGTTAAAAATCATCCCAAGAACAAGACCCGACATGTCCAGGAGGAATGCCCCTCAGAAACCTCTCCTGGAGCAGCGGGGCCCCCACGACAGCCCAACCTCACCTCTATGAATTCCCAGCATGGACCTCTAAGCCAGGAGGGCTGGGCCCTTACTGACCCCATCAGAGCCTTACAGCACCCTGTTTTCACTACCTCCAAAGCACACCCCGCCCCCTGCAACCTTTCTGGTCCAGCTGCCATCCCACCCTGTCTCCACATGGCACCCATTCCTCCTGTGACCCCATCAGACAAACGTAGATAGAATTTCTTAGAAATGTCTATTCATACAACTTGATAAACACATGCCCCAAGTCACCTCACCAAACCTAAGCCAAGGTGTCCCAACACCTCAGGCAGGTGTGCAAAACCGGTCTGTGCTATCAGGACTGCTTGCCCCCCAAGACTCCCTCCTTCGGGAAAACTACCCTCACAGGGGCTCCTGGCCGACCCCAAGGGCAAGCATCTAGTCCCTGGGGCACGGAGGTGCTCACATAGCCGCCTCGCTCCCGGGTTTCCACCTTTCCAGGCCTGCCGGTTTGCCCTCGGCCTCTGACCAGCGGCCAGCCAGCTGCGCGCTCCGCACCGCTGCCACCTCGGAGCTGGCTCCTTCCTGTGACACGCCCACACCGCAAGGCTGCCGATCCTCCGTGTCTATCCAGCTAAGACTCAAGACTTCCACAAAGTTCCATCAGTCACCAGAGCCACAGGTACTCTACCTCTCCCCCCTCCCTTTTTTTCTTTGAGATTTCATTCATTCACCTCTTTGAGTGAGAGCACACACGCAAGTTGGGGGAAGGGCAGAGGGACAGACTCTCAAGCAGACTCCCTGCTGAGCCCTGAGCCCAACATCCGGGGCTTGATCCCAGGACCCCGAGAACATGACCTGAGCTGAAACCAAGAGTCGGATGCTTAATGGACTGCACCCCCAGGTGCCCCGATCCCTCCTCCATTCTCCTGGCTCTCACTACCTCTCACCAGCAGCTGTGGCTAAAATGGGGTTCCCAGAGCCCAACATGCACCAAAGGTCTATCTGACCAGAGCAAAGAGCAGGGCCTCCTCGCCCTCTTCCCCTGCACACAACACTGTGCTGCTGTACGTTCAGATCACCCACTTCTGGGGCAGTCACGGCAGCGCTGGCTCCCACCACTGCGCACAGCTGGACTCCAAAGCCTCTAACCGCCTCACCTTGGGGCTCACGGAGATAACACCTTATGATCCATTTTGCCCACAAAGCCCAGGTAATCTAGATCTTTATAGACACCAAGTCTGCCTCTCAGCAAGGGCACCATTCCCCCAGCTCTGTGCCATTCAAAACAACACCCATGTCCCCTCCCTGCTTCACCTGGGTTCTGGCAACACGACCAATAAGGCTGAGCTCCAAGCAAAGCACCTTCGGAGGGAGTAGGATATTCCTAGGAACGGCAGCCACACGGCCTGATAAGCAAGACTTGGACATCAGATGCTTTTGTGCTCAGGCCAAAGGCCTGGTGTGGTGGATTCCATTTCCTGGAGAACTGGACCGATTCGCCAAGGGTAGGGGAGCTCCGAGACCTCGCACACATCATGCCAGGGACTGCCCCGCCCCGACTCACCTTCAGTTTCTTGCAGGCCAGGGCAGCCGCCTTATTCTCAGCCTCTGCTTTGCGGCGCCCTTTGGCGACAAAGGTCATGGGACAGGGCCAGAGCAGAGTGAGGGTGGACAGCTTGGTCTTGGTGCCCACAGTATGGAACTGCATGAGGTTCTACATGGAAGGCAAGAGAGATGGCTATAGAAAGGCAGAGAAAGCAGCTCTCAGAATCCCAAGGAATCCAGCAATGGAAAATGAACCCCCATCTCGGCAGGTGCCAAATATCGGGCACACGAGACGGGCCACTGGGCAGCAGAAGCCAGCCCCGATAGAGCCACGGCTCCCTAGGCCAGGGCTGGCGTCTCCAGCCACCCCGTGGTTTCGAACCAGAAGACAGTGTCTGGCCAGGGCCGCCACCTACCCTCCAAGCCCACTGTGCTCTCAGCACCTTTGAAGCAAACAGGGATGTTGGCAGCTGTGGGTCGAACCTGTCAGCATGAGCCAGAACCAGGCACATTCTGGGGGTGCGTAAAGCCCTTAGCCCTAGGGAGAAGCTGTGCTGACCGAAGCCCGCAGCCCGGCCACAGAGATGAAACTCAACCTCAGCCAGACAGCGCCACCTCTATGCCACTCCTGCCAGCCACCCCGGACCGAACTCGGGTCTCCCATTCCCACGGAGCCAGCCCGCCCCGAGTTCCCACACCAACCGCCACTCACTCCCGGCTGCATCACCTTCTTTATAGTCCAAGGACCCCGAGCCCCCCGCTTGGCCTATGTGCAGGCTGAGGGCATAGCTCACGCATACCTGTAGATCCCCTCCGACCTGGTCCCAGGGACAAGCAGACACAACCAAGCCAGCTCCCCACCCACACGCGCTTCGAGGAGCCTCGACTCACCTTAGCTGTGGAGGACGATGTTGCTATCTGAATCACTTTGGCCAGAAGGTTCTTGGGAAGTGGAAACTGGGTCAGAGCCCTAATAGCACTGTCGTCGTCTGTCATTTCAAAGGAACCCCCCCTGGGAGGACCAAAAGCTCAGGTGAAAAATCTCTCTCTTCCTGGGCCCGTTCTCCTCGGGCTCTGAGGCCCAGGGGGTCGGGACAGCGCAGGGGCACGGCAGGCAGCAAGAGGCACAGAAAAGACGGCAGGCCCAGCATCTTCGCATGGCCTATGATCCTCTCAGACACACAGCATGACTGGTGCTCCCTCCGCTCCCCCAGACAGGTAACTGCGGGCAGCGGGTAGGGGCCCAGGGGCAGGCAGAGTAGTGGCTGGGCCTCAGCGGGACCCAAGTATGCCCGGAGGAAGGGTCCCTGCTGCCGTTCTGCGGAAGCCCAGCCACACAGCACAATGGCAGACGTACCGACGTATGATATGAACAAGGTTCCCAGGGAACACCCCCATCCCTATGTCAAGGTGCAGCCAGCTTCCCTGCATCCCCCACGTCCAGCTGTACCTCGAGTCCCTGAGTGGGGTGTGGGAGTCCTGCTGCGTCATGGACAGGAAGTCAGTGACATCAATGGTCCCCTCTTCCAGCTCTTCCTCCTCATCCTCCTCTTCCTCCCGGCCCAAGGAGCGGGACAGGCCCCCAGGGCCCCCTGGCCGAATGCTCTCGGGGTTCAGCTGCCGCCAGGAAGCAGGTGGCATGGTGGGTTCCGGGCGCCACCAGCTGTCGGCTGGAGAGCCAAAGCGGTCGGCTAGCACGCGGTATTTGGCTGCATCAAACAGCTCATTTCGGGGACCCAGCAGTCCCCAGCCCTGGGGGGGGAAGGAGCGTTGTGAGGGGGCATCCTCACGCCTCAGTCTGTCCAAAACCTGCCCCCTTACGCAGCAAGTCCCCTATGCAGGAGCCGTACCTTTGCACCCATCCGCCCGCCTCAGCCCCCAGGCCAGAAGTGGGTAAAAGCGCACACAAGAGGTCTAGCTCTGACACATGAAAATGACGAGGTAAACTCTTACATCTGTTAGACAAAAAACTGGGGGAAAAAAAAAAAAACCCCAGGGCAATGGGAAAGCTGATACATTCACAAAGTGATCTAGAAAGCTTCGGCAGTTAGGAGAAATGGAGCCCACCCTACAAAACAGATCTATCTCCGGTCTGACCAAAGAACCCTATGCTGAGAGCGTATTCTAAAAATAACCTGGGATGCCTGTAAAGCCTTCATACAGAATGTCTTATTTTAAAACATATTATAGCTTCATTCTCTTCCAGAGAGAATACCGAATACAATGTGCTGAGTCTCCAGCACCCACAAAGCCACGTGCTGGCTCCCCTGTGCATCACCAGGAGAGACGAGACCCGGTCCCTGCCCACAGGGAACTCCAAACCCATGAGGCAGAACAAAAATGCAGGTGACCAGGGTCTCAGGAACCACAAACGGAGAAGCCAGATGAACGCAAGGAACGTGATTCCAATCCAAGTCTGGCTAAGCTGCTCGGGCATTTGCTCCCAGTGACCTCTGTGCCGCGGCAAGGGGCACCGAGCAGGAGGGCAATGCCTGTACACACTCTGCTCTGGCAGGGGCAGGGGGAGGAAGGAGCTGCGGAACCGCGCGCGGGCGCTGGGGAACGGAAAAGCTGTGAACTCCAGAATACAGAAAGGATTCCCACTTAACATCCACCCGCTTAAACAACAGGCCAAGAACGTCACACGTTTCTCCAAAGAGACACAAATGGAATAAACACAAGACGCCGACACGGCCTCCAAAACTGTAGCTGCTCGCGGCACGGCGCGAGAGGACACATTCGGGCGCAAATCCCCAACACCTCCTCCCACCTGCGTTAGGTACATTTGGGGGAGAAACTTTTTCCCCCCAAAAAAAACAATTACTGTATGTGACTGTGGAACTTCATTTTCCACAAATCCATCGCCGGCTTGGTTTAACGCTGCCCTTTAGAACTTCTGCCTCATTTTCAACTCCATCAGGGCAAGACGACTTGATGAAAGCAGCCCCTCCCCCTCATGTCTCAGAAGGAGACTCCATTCGGCTCCAACGCAGCTCCCTGTGCTCTGAAGCTGTGTGTTTCCCAAGGGGAAGGCAACGGAAGGACAGTGAGCAAAGATGCTTCTGGGAGCTGTGAAGACCGACAGAGCTACCTCCTTCTGACGGGCAAGGACCAGGCCTGGGGATGTGAAAAGCAAACACTCTCTTCAGCTCCTTCTGTCCTTTCCAGCTGATCTGTACAAGATCTACCCATTAGGATGTGATCTCTTACCTACAGAGAAAGCTCTGTGCAGTTAACACAAAACTTAAGAATTTATCTTAAAAATGAGAAAAGAAAAGATGCCCGTCAGTACGGATTAGGGAAATGCCGGTCAAAATTAAGAGATCCCACCTGACGCGCCCGAGGACGGCTGCCAAAACCCACATCCCGAAGCGCCGGTACAGACGGAGTGAGCCTGTGCCCTGTGGGTGGGAACGTGAAGCGCTACAGCCACCGTGGGATAAGCACGGCAATTCCTTACAAGAATTAAGAACAGAACTAGCATATGATCCAACAATTGCATTTCTGGGCATTGAAAGCAGTGTCCTGAGGAGACTCACTGTACACTCGGGCTCGCAGCAGCATCATCCACAAGAGCCGAGAGCTGGAAACAACCGAAGTGGCCATCAGCGCGTGAGTGCACAAACCCGATGCAGCACGGCCAGACCAGGGAGTGTGCCTCAGTTCTGACACAAGCTCCATGAACGGACCTTGAGGACACCACGCAAGTCCAATAAGCCAGAGACAGACAAATACTGTAGGATTCCACTTATATGAGGCTATGAAGTCCCAGAGGAGTCGAATTCATAGAATCAGGCAGCAGGTCGGTGGCTGCCAGGGGCTGACGGGAAGGGGAAGGGGATTTGCTGTTTAATGGCTCTGGGAGTTCAGTTTTGCCAGGTGAGAAAGTTCCGGAGACTGGGTGCACAATGCTTACCACTGCTCAACTGTTTGCTGGAAAATGGTTAAGATGGTAAATTTTACATTTTGTGTAACTTACCACAATTCAACAAACGAATCAACAAAAAGAGAGGCTATGAGCACAGCAGAGAGAGGGACAGAGAGAGGGCGGGGGAGGGACGTGACCACGACTCGCTGCACCGAAGCCACCTTTTAAACGTCAGAGGAGAACCTCTCCACTCGTAGCACTCCTGGCTTGGGACCAGCTAATTCTTTGCTGTGGGATATCGCCCTGTGTACCATGGGGCCGTCAGAAGCATCCTGGCCTCTCTCTAGGAGCACTCCTCCAGCTGTGGCCCCAGAATGTCTCCGGACACTGCCAAATCCGTGTCCGGATCCGTCCCCCGACCCCTTGCTGAGACTCCCCAAGGTAGAGCTGTTCTCAAAGATGGGAGATTTCTGAGAAATTCAGCAGATGGTGGCTATACCACTAAGAGATAAGATTTCCCCAAGGGGGGGAAGGGGTAGAGAGAAAACAGATGTCAACAGAAGGTGGGAGGAGAAGAGCCTGTAGTGACCCAGACAGGGGAGGGAGAAGGCATCCAGGCCCAAAACACTCAAGCAAGGCGAGGACCGAGAGGCTGGCCGGAAAAAGCATTGTTCCAGTCATTCAACCGTCACCTGGTGACCACTGCTATCTGTCAGCCACTGCGGGGAGAAGGCAACTAGTGAGCAGGACGAGGGACACAAACCCACAGTGGAGAGAATGCACACCACAAGCACGGGGCGCTGCCTGCTCTCTGGCAACTGTGGCACCAGGGCCAAGGGGAGGGAGTCAGGACACTGAAGTAAGTGTATGAGAAGTCCACGGAAAAGAGTCAGAAGAGGAAGGATCCAAAAAGCAAAGGGTGGGAGAGGACGGAGAAAGGGGACAAAGACAAGAGGGGGAGGTGTGGGGCCCCGGCGAGGAAGACGGCCCTTCCTCCTCAGATGCAGGGAACAGGCGGGGACAGTGAAGGCCTGTGGATCGGTGGGAGAGAATCTGAAGGAACACCCGCCCTACAGCTCTGTCCCCACTGGGGCAGAAACAAAGACCGAGGAGCCTGAGCAAGATCAAGGTTGGCGCAGCCACAAAGGGAGCCCGTTAGGGACAGACAGGAAGGCTGGTGAGCCGCGCTGCAGGGCTAGTTAAATACTGGGTAACCAAGAACCTGGAAGCAGCCCATGCCCAACCACTGGCAAGTAAGAGAAGCAACAACCGCGCTTCTGTTCCAAGGAGCAGAAAACCGTGTGGGTGCAGGAACACCCACGCGAAATCATGGGAAAAAAAAAAACAGAAACCAAAATGGAAGTACATCCACGTGCTGTACGACAGGAGCATTTACCAAGAGCTCTCCTCTGTGTTTTCTGAAACCACAGAAAGTAGGTAACTACAGTGGCAAAAACCAAACCAAACCAGAACACCCAAGTATTCCCTTGTTGGCTGCACAGCAAGAAAAGAACGAGGTGGAGAGAACAGGTGAGTGAGTGAACACCCGTGAGCCTCCACCAAGAGGCACTTGGTACCAGAAAGCCCATCAGAGCCCGGGGCAAGGGCCTTCCCAGGACGGAGGTCGGCCTGGCTCTCGCCAGGAAGGGTCACCTTGAACAGCTGGCAGGCCGCCGCTGCAGCCTGCCGCTCGGCGTCGATCTTCTTGCTGCCATAGCCTTCTACCTCCACGCTCTTGGGCCACTTTATGTGGAGGGTGACTTTCTGGGGAAGAGAAGAGAGAATCAGGCCCCTGGCCCCTGGAGACCACAGAGCTGCCACAGATCACACGGAGTTGCTGGGGGCCTGATGGCAGCTGAGCCGAGTGTAGGCTGTACCCCACGCCCACGGCTAACCCCCGTGAGGCTCAACCTTCCCATCCTCAAGCCGTTCATCCCACCTCAAGTTGTTTTGCTTCTTCAAAGTGCCATGTTCTAGCCAGAGAGCAAGGTGGGACCCATCTTTATTGTTAAAAATCTTCATTCAGAATGGTTTGCCTGCATGCTTCTGTGGGTCCCAGGACCTATGAGACTCTAGGAACAGGAATTTTTATCAACTCTGACCCTCTGCAGTCCCAGTTCTTCAACAGGGACCAGAACCAGGGGTCAGTGCAGAGGCCTGGCATACCCAAGAGAGGAACTCCTCACCTCATCTCCCATGTTCCCTTTCTCCAAACAAGGCTCTTTTTCAGACCTCGCTCTGCTTTGAGAGTCTCTGCTGACCATTTTTAATTCACAAAACCCACTCTACGGCCTGCCTGACCAAGAAGCCCGGGGAGGAAAGGGCAGCCAACCTCTTTCCTGCGCCACACCAGCGCCTCCCCCAGCCACCAGTGACTTACCTTTTTCTTCGGTCCATTCGTGTGCACGTAGACCAGTTTGTCCTTTGCATGTGAGATGCCGAGGGCTCTTCCAATTACACTGTTGAGAAGGTTTTTGGGCTGTGGGAACTCTTTTAATAGGTCCCTAGAAGCTAAGAAAATAAGAACAGAAGCATTATAGTTGCTCTTTTTCTTTTAAAAACTCCACGGGGCGTGCATCAGGACAACCCTGGGCTGGACACTGAGGACACTGGCTTGTGACCCCAAACCACCCAGGAGCATCTCGGTAAAGGAGGGAGAATGGCTTCAGGTTTACAAGGGTCAGTAAACGTGCACAACCAGACCCACTTGCACAACCACTTCCTGAAGGAGAAGGACCAGGGACCCACACACCACAGAGGAGAACCAGCCTCCATCCTCTTCCCCGTAAGATCCTGACTTAATACATCAGCTACAGAACCCTAGGCGGCAACCCCCCTTGTCTGAAAGAAGGTACTGAACAAAAAAACAAAACAAAACTCCACCACACACACAAACTGGAGATCAAGACAATGCAAGGCCCCTCCTAAAACAAACAATACACAAAAGGGAGGGTTAGACCCGAAGTCTGAATACCAGGCCCTAGCTCTCTTTTTGCCCTTCAGCATCCTGCAAAGGACCACTTAGAGCCAGATTATATGAAGGGACATTGATCAGGGATCTCCACAGTTGAGACATGCATAAGCTATTTCTCCCCCAAGTTTGCTGGAGTCAAGTGGAGACAGGATGCATCAGACACGCTGAGAAGTACCTCACTTTTTTTCACTTGTACTTTGGATCAATCCCAGAGATGTCCAACCAGAGGGGGCTTGTGCCAGACACAAGGCTCAGCCAGGCCGTGAAGAAGCCTGGTGGGAGCAGCTAAAAACAGAAGTAAGGGCCCCAAAGCACCAAAGCGACCCTTCAAGAGATGCAGGGTCAGAGACTGGCAGAGGAGATGGGGAAACCTTTTCATTCACCACCTGCAGTCTCTGCTGTTATATTCGGCTTTAAACCAGCTCCAAAAAGAGAAACTTTGTACATATGCCCCTGCCCGCATCAGTCACACATCAACCAGGGAGATTTTTCACCACAATGGGACCCTGACCCTCATCAGACACTTGAGAATGGTGGTGATGTTGGGGAAGCCTCTGTATTTTGACGAAGCTCCCCCCAGAAGTTCTGATGTAACCCTAATCCTGGGTTGAGACTGTTCCCCTGAAGCAGATGACTGTGTCAACTGGCCAAGAAGGAGGATTCTGCCTGACTCTGTTTCCCTCTAAAGAATTTGTAAAGCGGGGCGCCTGGGTGGCTCAGTGCGTTAAGCCTCTGCCTTCGGCTCAGGCTCAGGGTCCAGGATTGAGCCCCACATCGGGCTCTCTGCTCAGCGGAAAGCCTGGTTCCCCCTCTCTCTCTGCCTGCCTCTCTGCATATCTGTGATCTCTCTTTGTCAAATAAATAAACAGAATCTTAAATAATAAAAAAAAAGAATTTATAAAGCAACTGAGATTCAAGCAGTTAAGAATGGTATTTAAGTAGACTCAGAGGGCTTCCCACAGAGGGACCCAAAGTTAAGGAGCCCACTAGACCCCCAGGCACAACAACAGATGTGCACTGGTCCCCTCTCCAGCTCTACAGGGCAGGAGGAGGTTGGCTCTCTACCCACCGCTGATAGGGATGCTCTGACCAGTCTAATTCCCTGCGCTATTCAGGAAGACACAACGCTGGGAATCATTCTGTCTCTACCTCCTGAAGTACCAAGTGTATTTTAGGCTCTTTACCACACTGCTGAGGATGCGCTTACCCTTGATGCTCCAACCCCTGACCACCCATTCGAGCGGTAGGTAGATGTTTTCCTGTTTTCCCCCACGCTCTCGAGGTCCCGCGCCTCTCACCTATTCTTGCCTGGTGCAGGTGCTCCTGTCCCCGAACCTCCGCGCCCGGGGTCCATTTGGGCCTGGACCACACTGAGCTTTACAACAGCAGCGCTGCGGCCCGCCGGCGGCCGGCGGTCTCGGCCACTAGCGGAGAGGGGCCCCGGCCCGCCAGGCCCGACCCCGGCCCGTGCTCCCAGCTCTGCCAGCCCCGGCAGCCAAGGGCGTCGCGGCCCGGCCCTCACCGTTCACCATGCTTCCGTCGCCTTCCCCGGGGCCGCTAGGGGCCACCCCTGCCTCGGCGGCCTCCTTCGTGTGATCGGGGTGGGCGCAGCCTGACGAGAGGCCGCGCGAGCGTCCCTGTCGCCCGGTGGCGCGGTGGCCCGGGAGTCGCAGGCGTGGGGAGACGCCGGCAGCCAGCGCCATGAGCCTCCTGGCGGCCGCCATCGCGCTCCCGCCAGCCTCCGCGGGCCCGGAGCCGGGCAGGGACGCGGCGGGAGGGCGAGAGGGCGGGAGCAGCAACCCGCGCGCCGCCTGGCGGCAGGGAGGACCAGGGACCGGAGCCAGCCGACGTGGTCCCGGCACCCAGTTCCCTTCTCTCTCAGCCGGGGCCTCCCATCTCCCGGGCTTGTCACCTGGTGGGCAGCCTGGGATGGCTGGCCCCCAGCTGAATTCACTGCCCCGTCAAAGCCAAACCCACAGACTCGTCGTCTGAATCGGGGGCAGGAAGACGGAAGGGGACTTTTTGGGAAAAGTTCTGGCCTTAGCTCCATCAACTTAACGTCCATGGAGATGAACTCCAGGTTCCCTCTAGTTGCCACCCATTGCTCATAAATACCTCTCACATGCCCTGGCAAACTGGCTTGCACTCCAGACCAAAGAGGGAGGATAACCACTAATCCAGGGCACCCCCATCTCATTTAAAGGCTTACAAAATAAACCTGAAGAAGAATCCAGATTTGGGACAGGTAAGACCTCCTGAACATAAGCAAACCATTTTTAATTCCGGGGCTGGAGTCAAAGGTGAAAAATACCAGACTTGGATAACGTGCCCAAGAACTGAGCTGGTCCAGCAGTGTGAGTCTGAAGCTACTGTTCCTTACTCGCTTGAAAGCCAAATGGGATGCTATTTCCAAGCTACTATGTCTGGGTTCTAGCCAGGCTCGTTCCCCTTCTGCCTGGTATATGGCACTGAGGAACAGGAACGTGGCTCAGCTGGGAATCACACTGCGTCTGCACGTTGGGGCAGTGACAAAGGGCTTGGTTAGAGGTTGGCAGTGCAGCTGGGGATATGCTGGGAGGGAGGGTTTTGTTTGTGTGTTTGTTTTATAATTCTAGATCGGACTCTGAAGACTCCTGGAGAGCTTGGTCAAATGCTCGGAGTCACCCCCAAAGTTTCTTATTCATTAGGTCTGGAGTGGAGCCCAGGAATCTGCATTTTTAACAAGTTTCCAGATGATGAGACTGCTGGTCTGGGACCTCGCTCTGAGAACTGCTGGCTTATGGCAAGAACATAGGCTATGAGTCCTAATACTTGGGCTTAGTCCAAGCTCTGTCACTTGCCAGCTGTGAACCTTGGGCAATTTCATCAGTGGGGAAAATGACATATTTGATCTACTCATTTGGTATGGCTGTGGTCAGGATAAAATGGGAATGTCTGGAAGGCAGCAGAGTGCTGTACAGTGCATTCTAGAGAATTCTCTAGAATTCTCCACTGAGGTCCGGAACAACAGACCTGGGGCAGGATGGGGCAGCTTCAACTCCCACTCCTCTATTCCCTCCTCAGTGGGCTTTTAGCACAAAAGGAGCAAAAGGGAAGGTGACCTTGGCAGCAGTGATCTGACCTCACAAGGGGACAGAACCATCTGTATCAAACGCCCCTCTCCAGATCATCCACATTGGGATGGCGAGACCCTTGGGGAAGAATATGATCCCACAATGGCATTGACTTTGGCCAAGTGTCACTCTAATTAGCCAAAAGCCAAGGCATCCACCCAACTTCAGGGCAGTTTTCAAGGACTGTTAGCAGCCCAAATTCCCTCAAAAGAATTTAGAAACTTACCAAGCCTGATAATGGCATTAGGGGCTGAGGCCAAATTTTGAAAACGGTGTCTGAAAGCTGACACAAAAGCCTAGACAGGACGACACCTTCCCGCCCCCCAGAAAGCAGGGCCTGGGCCCAGCACGGTGTGCAGCAAGCCCTCAGGACAGCACTCTGTTCTGACAGCCACTTAGGCTAAGGTCGGAATGCTCTGATTTCTTGGATCTGCTCCCAAAGGGGCGAAAATAGAGGGACGCATACAAATCAAGACTGGCCATGAGTTGTTCACTGGTCAAACAGGGGGTTAAGTACTTGGGGTTCACCATACTATTGTCTCTATTTTAGAAAACGTTATTTCGAACAGAAGTTTGAAACGCTATGTTTAAAAAAAAAGCTTCATGTGATGCCACCCAACTAGCTGGTTCTCAGGGAGCTCCTTGACCCCCTTTCCTATTTCATTTATTGCATCTGGGCTCTAACAGCTGGTATCACCTTGAGCAAATATTTCACTTCCAGAAACCTCACTGCCTCTTATGACATGAGGGAAAGTCTTACACCGGGTCTTAAAAACCTTCTGGTTTTGTGATCTTCCGCCCATTGGTCCAGAGCAGGGGTTGCCAAACTCCAACCTGCAGACCAAATCCACCTACTGCCTGTTTTTATAAATAAAGTTTTATTGGAACATAGCCATTCTCACTGTTGGTGTATTATCTATTACTGCTTTCACACCACACTGGCAGAGCAAAGCAGCTGCAAAAGAAACCATATGGCCCAGAAAGCCTAGAATATGTATTCTGTGACCCTTAAAGAAAGTTTGCCAACTCCTGCCTTAGAGAATGTTGAAGAAAGTTAGAAGGGCTCAGAGATGCCCTCTTCCTTTCCACCAACATTAAAGAATTCTCCTCCACTATCCATTCTTTGGGGAGAGAAAGTTGACTTCTTTGCCTATAAAAAGGAAGAAACTTTTGGGAAAAAAAAAAGAAAAGAAAAGAAATGTTTTACTGGCTCAGCGATCTCTCTGTTCATTTCTGAATCAAGCGCGACATCTGGTATTAAATGCGCTGAACAACAACACCTTGGAGTGTGGAATTAAAATGTGAGGGATCCACTGAATACACAGGAGGCTGTTTTAGGACCCTAAACTTTAGTGGCCCCAGGAAAAAGCAACAAGAGGAAGCCCAAGATAGTCCAGACGTGGGGCAGAGACGGGAAAACTTCCGGGGGGCAAGTGAGAGGGAGCATCTCAGTCAACCATTCTGTCAGTGCCTTCGACCACAGTTAGATTTTGTGGGTGGTTAGAATGACTAAACCTGGTCCCCTTGGTTGGCGACAAGAAAGGCAAAGGGAGCCCCAGGAGCCGGACGGCCACCCTGACTGCCCTACCCATCCTCAGGGCTCTTCCATCCATATATGTAAAGCCACAGGATCCCTTGAGGTAAACCACCGTACCGAGAAGAGGGGACCCGTGTATGAGGGAATGGACAGGAAGGACTAGTCCTACAAAGGATCCTGCCAGAAGTTCTGTTATCCCACGCTGCCTTCTGGTGCTCTGTGTCTCAGATCAGGGCAGGTGGGAAAGATCGACAGAAGAGGCTCTGAACTTCCTCACCCTTTACCTAGGTAAAGAGCTTGGTGGTAGAGTGGGAGGAGACTGGCAAAGGAGGTGAGCGTTTTTTCCAATTCCAATCTGAGTCTGATGGGCACTGTAACCTATTTGAGTGGCCCCCATTTTGTGAGCACTGTTTTCCTATCTGAACACCAGAGACACTGTTTCTGCCACACAAACTTCCTTCTAAAGGCAGTGAAGTCACTAGGGAGTCAGAAAGCGTGGCAGAAAGGCCCGACAGTCATGTGTGGAATAAAAAGTCTGTTGTTTTTGGGATGAAGAAGTGGAGGCAAGACCCTTTTTAGGTTGAGAGAGAAAGAGAGAGAGAGAGAGAGAGGAGGCAAAGATGCATACACCCATGGGTGCCTTCTGGAGGCGCAGCTGTGAGGAGACAATCAGGCTCAGGGGGTCTGTGCTCCTCCAGGGAAGACAGCGCAGGGACTGTCCCCCACCAGGAGCCGCTGTCCCCCAAGTGCAGCAGCCTTCTCCCCTGCATGTGCTCAAGGAGGCACTGCCTAGCCGTGCTGCCTGGTTCATCCCACCTAACATCTTTAAGCTTAGCCAAAGCACATCTGACACTCTCAGAGCCACTCACCTGCCATGTTGGAAATGTTAACGTTCAGCCTTTTCGAGTTACAGGGCATTTTAAGAAAGAAAAAAAAAAGGGCAA
The DNA here is from genome assembly GCF_002288905.1 of Enhydra lutris kenyoni. Classification (NCBI taxonomy): domain Eukaryota; kingdom Metazoa; phylum Chordata; class Mammalia; order Carnivora; family Mustelidae; genus Enhydra; species Enhydra lutris. The sequence goes on along the minus strand of NW_019154094.1, from coordinate 6,417,069 downwards.
TCAACTCTTGTTTTGGCAACGGTAGGGGGGTGGCATTTCTTTAACACCTAAGTCAAATGGTCAGAGGGGCTGCAAGTATTTCTTTCTATGCTGCTGTCTGGAGTCGGGGCCGCTGGCGCGGGAAGGCGTCGCGGGTGGAAACTGAGTGGGAACAGGGCAGCAGTGTGGGCGGCAGAAACTGAGCTGCTCTGTGCTGCCCGACCCTTCCTGAGCTCTTGACCTTCAAAGCACTTTACAGACAGAACCTAAAGTGGACATGCTGTCTCCGCAGGAGGCAAAGACTCCATGACCTAAAATAGTGTTCTTCTGCTAGGCAGCTGGCATCGGGCGTGAACGGACAGCCAATGGGGCAGAGGGGGCAGCTGTCAGAGGATGAACAAGAAGCCACCAGGAGCACTGGTCTTAGCAGACCCGGAAAAGATCGAAGTCTGAGGGAGGGGCGGAGATACTCACAGGCGGGGATGCTTCCTCGGGTCCCCTTACAAGCCCCACCCCCCAGGGTACCAGTGGGACCTGAGGGGAGCTATCACCTGTCCGGGGGCTCGGACATCCTCCCCAGTCGAAAGGTGAGCCTACCCTGCCAAATGGACTGAGAGACAGATTTTAGTGTCAGTAAAGTGCTTTGAGGAGCTGGGGGAAGGTAGGGAGGGGATCTGCCAGGTATCCCAGGGCCTCCAAGATGGAGCACCCAGGGCCTGGCAAGGGCGCTCTGTTCTGGCCCTGCTACAGGTGCCCTGTGCTTCCTGAACCACCTAAGCCAGGGACCGCCTAGAAGATCCAAGCCCTGCAGATTCTCCACACTGATGCTGAACACCCAGACTGAGCCTAGGCTGTATGCCTGGTCACACGAGGAAGCCCGAGGAGACCACGGGGTCTGAGCCAAGGACCAAGGATCATAAAAAAACCCAGACCTTGCCAGATGATTTCTCCTTGAGGGTTCCAACAGCTTCACTAGCCAGCCCCACTCCTCCTCACTTGCTTTCCAGAGGATCGTGACCCTGGCACCCGGGCTCCCATGCCGCCCGCCTCCCCCACAGACCCTGCACCAAGCTGATGCTGGAGGCAAGGCTCCTCCCTTACCTCGAGAGATGGTCCCTCCAGGGGCAGGGTTGACACACATGGGTGGAAGGCGGGGTGGGGGAAGTTTGCACTGACGCTGCCTGTGCTGGGCCCGATCTGGGGAAAGAGAGAGGGCATCAGGGTGATGTGTTCTTACCCCTCACAGTTACAGACCCTGGGACAGACTCATCCCAGAGCATCTGAGGGGAGCTCTGGGTGGCAGGGCGGTGGGACGGGGCATGCGGCCAGTCACGGGCTCTGACAAACAGTGCCACCAATCCCACACAGAAAGAAGGCAACAGTCTACTATAGACGGGATACACGATAAATTTGTAGAGATCCCTTCCTGACTCTCAAAACAGCCCTCAAACTCTCTTCCCTGAGGCACCTTGTGTGAGTCAAACACCCATCCCACTTCCTTCTCTAGAGTCCTGAGTGGTGAGGATGAAACAAGAAAATAACTGAAAACTGAAAAACCACGGTACTGTGTAAATCCCCTTTATCTGTCTCCTGCGCATCTTAGTTAGCCCTGTGTCTGCTGTTTGTTCCCAGATGGCCACGTCTCAGACTATTCTTTCCCTCTAAGAAATGGGCAAGAAAAGGACCAACTGGCTGCTGGGGTCCTCCCTAAGCCAAGACCAGACCCACACTTACCAGCCTTCTCTCTCTTTATAAAAGTCAATGGTTTGAAAAAAAAAAAAAAAAAAAGTCAATGGTTTGCTATTCCAAATACTTCCATTCATTTGGAGACTAAATACTACTTTTCAGTGACGTATAAAGTATGTTTTTAAGACGTTCCAAAACATTGATATGCATGAACGTCGCTGTTGCATGGGAAGGTGGGAACGTACAGGGAAGTCAGGTTTCACATGTTGACCTCCACCTACGTGGTGACGATATCATCGAATCACTGGGTCTGGGGGAAAAGGTACACAAGCCCTCTGCTCTTTGCCTCGCTGGTTTCAATATGATTAACGGGGCAGGAGAGGAGCAGGGCAAGACAGCCACCCACACACTACACCCAACAGTCTGCTCGGCTGCCATCATGTCCATTTCCATAATGCAAATCGGCTCATACACAATCGGTACATGAGGAAATATCAGTAAAACATGTGAACCCTCAGTTCAAATGAGATTTTCCTAAGGCAAGGGAACTGAAATAGCAAAGGTAGAATTGTAATTTTCAACAAGAAAACAAAAGACCCTATCAAAGATACATATGTATATATCTATCTGTATACATACATGGGTGTATATATATATATACATATACATTTTTTTTTAGAGCAAGCACACACATGCAACAGGGGTGGGAGGGGCAAAGGGAGAGGGGGAGAGAGAGAATCTTAAGCAGGTTCCATGTCCGGCACGGAGCCCAACATGGGGCTCGATCCCACGACCCTGAGATCATGACCTGAGCTGAAACCAAGAGTCGGATGCTTAACCCACTGAGCCACCCAAGCACCCCTCAACTATATTTTTTTAAAAACTTGAACCTGAGTGCCTGTAGGGAACCGAGGTGATAGATACATGTGGATTCACTCTACAGTTTTTTCAACATTTCAGTAGTTTTGAGACCTTCCATACTAAAGCACTGGGGGGAAGGCATGTACCTGCAGCGAGGTCCTCCTCCCCCACACTGCCAGCTGCAAGCGCCCTACTGGCAGCCCCATGGGCTCAGAGCCCCGCTGTCCCCCACGTGGCCTCGGCACTGCCAGCCCTGTACGCTGTTGGCACTGCACTGCGCCGCGGGCCACGGCTGTCCACAGACCCGCTGTTCGCGCACTTGGGCCACCGGGTTACGCTGTACCCCACAGGCCCTCTGATGACTTGAGAGGTGTGTCATTCTGCAGAAAACACATCCAGTGATACAGGAGAAATGCCTGTAGGGTCTTCTGGAACAAAGTGCCTAGGATCAAGGTTTATCTTGAAACTAAGGTGGAAAATGATCAGTTCAACCTTTCCAGTCCTGTTTGAGAAGGGTTCTCATTCATTTCCAGGATGCTGGATTAAGAAAAAAGAAGTAAGTGATTTGATGATTATCTGTTTCATAAAGCATTTTCAGTAAGCGGGAGAGGGGGAGTTGTTAAAATTCCACATCACAGAGCCCTCTTCTGAACACGGAGCTGGAGGAGGAAAATGGCACATTCTTGCTGTTGATCTAGTGTTTTCCAAAGTTTTGTGCTGACTGTAAAGGACTCAGCTTGCTCTCTGTGGCCTGAATCTGATGGCATTGTCTCCAAGAGACAAGAAACTTGTGCTAAGAAGCCAGCAAAGGCAGTAACAGGCCACTTACCACTCATGAACACGCTAGTGGGGCGGTACTGGCAGCTCCGCTGAATTACATTAGAGACAAGATGGCAGCTGCAGACCCAGCGGGCCACTGTCCACCAAGCTGCAGGGCACTGCTCCAACTCTCACCTTCAGAAGCGGCCAGCGGCCTGACCCGCTGAGCCGATAAGCCCCGGAGTGCAAGAAAGCCTCTCTGACACCGAGCTGTCTCCTCCGATCGTGCGGCTGCACAGCACGCTGCATGCTGGGGCCAGACTGTCCCTCTCTGGCAAAACACCAGCTCCAGGGTTGCACCCCAGAGAGATCCAACTACTCACATTTATCAAGGGCCTGCCAACTCAAGACTGAGGGCTGCAGAGAGACCACAGCCAGGTGCTCTTCCTGTACTCTCTCTCATCTTCATCATACCTCTGAAGACAGGGGTTGGGAAACAGAATCGGGTAAGTTAATACCTTGCTAACGCTAATGGGGACCAGATATGAACCCCAGAGAGTCTGACTCCAGCCTGACACCATGTGACATTCCCCCTCGGGACTCACGACACCTTAGGGAGCTCATAATCCCATCATGAGGAGCAAAGAAACCTAAAAACTAGATTAGAGATAAAGAACGGTCCTATACAACAATGAAAATGTCACAAGGCTGCACATGATCAATTGCCAAGGTCATGGTGCAAACCGCAAGTGATACTAGCGTTCAGAAGACAGGAAAGGGCATTCAGCCTAACGGTCAGAAAAGAAAGGGCAGGTTTGCCTGAAGGAAAACATCCAAGGCAGTAAACTCTTTCTGATTAATGGTTTTCCCTGAGACCTTCAAGCATAAAGTGGTTGTTGGTAAGAATGTAACACTTAACCTTGCTTTGTGGAAAGCAAGGCCCCAAATCAGACTATGTCTGATTATTAGGTCCTAAAACTATTTAATACCACAGACCCGTGAATTTACCAGGTGTCAGGCCCTCTTCTAAGCTCTTTATCTGTACTAACTCCTCTGATCCCTAGAACAACTGTGTGGGCAGGTTCTAGGATCTGGCTCACTTACATCAGGAGGAAATGAAGGCACAGAGGCCCAATCACCGGCCCCCAGCCTTGGCCAGCCTGAGTGCCAAAGTGTGAGGGGAATCAGGCCTCTGGCTCCAGAACTTTTGCACAGAGACGCTCTGTTGACTTCCATGGAACTGAATGCTAATGTCACCCCCAGCGAAAAGTCTCTCGAACAAATCAATCCCAAGCCTAGAAAGAAAAATTACAAACACTCTAAAGGAATTTTGCCACAACCCTCTCACCTGGTACCATCTCCGTATCACGTCGGAGTGAAATAACACAGAAAAAAGGAGGATCATGACTTTTACTGGGCCCTCTGTCTCTTTACAAAATCAGCGCTGTTCCTTCAGACACTCCCACCATGGGAGAATCTATTTTCATCTAACTTTCACAAGTGGGCGGACAACAAAGCCCACTGATTAATAAGTAAACACAAAGTGTACTTAATTTTCAGCTCAAAATGTGCTGTCCACACTAATCTCAAACCCAATTATTTCCAGTCAGTTAACCAACGAAACCAGGACGATAGATTAATTTTTTCATGCAATACGAAAATACACGGAGTGACTAAAAACAAACAAGGAGGGGGCGCCTGGGTGGCTCAGTTGGTTAAGCGTCTGCCTTCAGCTCAGGTTATGACTCCAGGGTCCTGGGATCAAGCCCGGCATCAGACTCCCTGCTCAGTGGGGAGCCGGCTTCTCCCTCTCTCTCTATGGCTCTCCCCTGCTTCTGCTCTCCCCTCTCTGTCAAATAAATAAAATTAAAACAAACCAACAAAACAAGGAGGCAGGAAGAGGCTGTTCTGAGCCCTGGTATACCCAGCCCTCCTTCTGACCCCATTCAACAGGACACCACTCAGCCAAGGTTTTCCGGGTCTCTAGGAACACGAGTGGTAGAGGAGACCCCGAGGGAGGAAGACTCTTTTTTTTTTTTTCCCAGTAGGCTCCACACCCACTGTGGAGCCAACATCGGGTTCAAACTCACAACCCTGAGATCAAGAGTCGCTTGCTCTACTGACTGAGCCGCCTGGGGGCGGGGGTGGGGGTCTTGGGAGGACAAGGGAGGACCTTTTTAAAGCTCTACTGACTGAGCTCTACTAACTGAGCCGCTGGGGGCTGGGGATGGGAGGGTTGGGAGGACAGGGGAGGAGCTTTTGAATCGGCGTAGGGAAGGTCTATAACGGTTCTCACTGATTTGTAAATTATGCTCAGAGTGGAGTCTTACAGTGAGCATCAACAGAGATAACAGGCTTTTTACTCACTGTTCCCTCAGAGGAGGAAAGTCCTGCTCCTAAGACACGCAAAGCCCTCTGGAATGTGGTCCGTGAAGGCTTCCCCAGCTATAGCTTACTTCCTTAAGCAGGAATGAATGCTACCCTACAGCCCAGCCGCGGCTCAATTCTGCCATTGCTTACAGTCCTCTGACCCCAGCTGCTGGACAGCATGGGTTCCAAAACTTACCACAGTTTCTATGACCACCAATATAGCAATGACTCAAACCACTTTCCCCAGCGTTCGCTGAGGCCTACCCTGCAGAAGGCTGTGCCAGGTGCCGCAGATGATAAAGGAGCACAGCAGGCCCTGGGTGCAGGGAGCCTCTAGTCTAGAGATACGATGGTCAGAACAGACTAAGCGCAAGAAGGTACAGACGCGGTACAGAGGAAAATCAGAGAGAGGCGAGAGAATGCGTTTGGCTGATAGAATCAAGAATGGTTCATGGAGAAAATGGCGTAAAACACCAGCTTAGAAAAACAGATGGGAATCCAATGGGCAGTGAGTATGTGTGAGAGGATATGCAAGGGCAGGAGTAGCAAATGAACACAGGGACTTGGCCAAGGACCCAGCCCTGGGTTATAAGCACCATGCAAGGGGAAGGCAGAGAAAGGACTTTGGTAAGTCATGCAAAGAAGGGGTCTAAGGGCTACACGCTGGTACGGGACCTCCACGGCCCTCACAGCTGCCCATCACAGGGAGGGAGGGCATGAGGTCCCAAGCACAGCCATGTTCTTACCTTTTCTGAATGAGTCCAGGCTGAACATTTCTGGCCAGGAGGGAAAGCTGGAATCCTAAGAAGGTGGGTCAAAAGGCAATGGTTACAATTCTTGGTCCAGGATCCCACAGAGAAGACTTCAATAACACAGACAGGGCTGTCCAGAAGGCGAGAAAAATGAAGCTCTTCACTACCGAGCCCCAGCTGCTGCTCCCAGGATTAAGGATGGAAGGGCCATCTCCACTCTACAGTAATTACATGGTTTTGTTTTTTTCTCACTGAGAACTTTCTTCTCTTCTCTGTCCTAAACTCCCCGAGCCCTGCTCAACAGAACGAGATGCATTTCATCCTGAGAGACATACTTCCACCTCATCGCAATACTTGCAATTTTCCTGGGACTTCTGGGAAGAAAGGAAACTCTACATGGACCCCTTTTCTCATGTGGCATCAGCGAGCGGGACTGATGACTACCCTATGGACAAACTAGTTTATGGGGCTCTCACAGAACCCAGGTAAGCCCCTAGGGATGGGACTTGATGGTTGTATCAAGGAGTAACTTTTGTAATTCAAAATAAAAAGCTTTTCATAGTGGAGTTTATTAAATAACAAATATTAAGTTAAAGTTCAACTGTTGAGCAAAAATGTTGGTACATTTTGTTCATTTAACTGATGAGTATACCTAGAACCTTAAAACACACACACACACACACACACACACACACAGATAAATAACACTTCTGGTTTAACGATTTTGTTTTAAAAAAAAAAACACTCAAACTCACTTATAGACATTTTTAAGAATGTAGTACTCCTGGGTTGGTACAGTAACCTTTTGTGGCCTCAGTTTAAAAACATCTACACAATGTTTTAACAAACCAGGATAATGTCCAACATTACAAGGAGTCTAATAGGGCCTACATTCCTGCTCCTGACTGCTTTCCCGTCTAATTCTCAAATGGCGGGGAGATGCGGGTAGAGGGCTGACCTGGGGCCGAATCTTTCAGGTCCATAGTAGGTCTGCCCTGATGGCCTCCTCTCCCCCAGGGATGCCGGAAATTTCAGCCGATAGCATATGGTAGCTCAGAGAGAAAACTTCAATACAATATCAACAATGATACAATTCACTTTAAGAAGTTACATCCTATAGACTCCTTCTTTCCAAATTAAAAGAAAAAGGGTGTAATTTGAGATTCTAATCTTAAAGAAAAACCTGAATACTATAAAATCTAAACCATCTAAGTGTTTATTACTTGAGAAACAATACTTTCTTGCTAAGAAAGAGCAAATTAATTTGCTTGTGAACAGACTGCTCCGCTTTTAGAAAGTCCCCAACCCTCTCCAACGCTCATATAACACTATCTTTTCCTCCATCAGTCTAAAAACTACGTATGATATTCAAGATAGGATGTTTTAAGACATTTTACTGAGCTCTAGAACATTTCATGGAGACTGAAAGAAAGTTGCATTCCTTGAAATATAATTATGTTGGAAACCTTTATGATTCAGAGTTTCTCTTAAATAATTCAAAGGTAAGTAAAATAATATTATGTCAAGAGTTCTTGCATAATGAAACACCACTTAACTCCAAGTAGAGTCACTATGGGATGATTCAAGGACAGAGAGATTCCATAATGACTAATTTAAAATGATACCCTTCTTCCAAGACAGTCACAAATGGATTTAATATGTGCCTTTGCTTTACAGTGTGGCTGAGCATGAGGTGTGCCACTGTTCTGCATGCATGGCTAAGTCAACTTACCTTACACGAGCAGTGACAGTCTCAGATTTTGTAGGTTTTTGAACTGGAACTGAATTCTCTCCTTGCTATTCCTCATCACGAGGCTGGGCCTCCTCCTAAAAAATACAAGGTTGGGTCACTAAAGTGATGGGTCCCACGGGGAAAATAAAGTTGCTGCAGACCACTGAAATCCATTTACTAACTCTAACAAGTTTTGTTAATGGCATGAAGCACACACTGGACACATTAGCCTCACTTCAGGACCCACCATGACAGACTCACGACCCATCAAATTGTGAGCTGTCCTACACCAGCACCTGTAAGATACCAAGAAAGAGATGTCATGGTAAAGAGGGGCGTATAGTCCTGAAAGCATTTTCTTCAAGCCCAGAGCAAGACCCGCTTCAGTTCTGAGTTCTAATCCCATAATGACCCTACTATGACCCTACTTAAGGTAGGTAAAGAAGCTCTTACAGATTAGGAAAATGACAACTAAATGTTGAATGCCATTTTTATACTTCACAAAGTATGGAAGCATAGACTTTATAGCACTTAACCTATGTAACTTCCCAGAAAGGTTGAAACTCTCTTTCCCAGAGAAGGAAGCTGAGACAGATTTTCCCAGAGAAAGTTATACAACTTGCCCAAGATCCCTTAGCTGACTCAGGACAGAATGGAAATCCGCATTTAGGTACTGGACTCCAAAGCTTTCCATGCTTATACGACACTATTTTTCTTATTTCCATGATACTATGCTGTTGCCTAGAAGTCCCATGGTTCATTCCTGGAAATAATATTTTATAGTGATATAAAGGTTGAAAAGGGGCAAGATGGGTCCAACTGATAAGCTTTGGACCATGGCTTCATAAGTTAAAATGCTTGGAGGATAAATGTCTTTTGGAGGTAAAGAGGCAACCTACACAGGTTTAAAAAAAAAAATGCAGCAAAGGATGTATTTCCCACATCTTAAAAAGCTCTGCAAATAAAGTGCACTATCATAAACTCTATCAGGAAAAGAGGCCTCCCTCCTGGAAACTCCAACACTCCAAGATTTAAGTGTAAATTCTAAGATATAGTCAAGATCTACAATGACAGGGGCCTTATTGCTTTCAAAGAAACTGCAAGGGAAACCATCAGACAATGTCTCCTTTCCCTCCGGCCAGTAAGTTGCAACCAAAAACAGTTTGAGAGTCTGCACCTGGCCATCTGCAGTCCACCTGCTACAGTGTTTGGCAAGCCCCTGTAGACTGGGTTTGCAAAGTGGGACAATCTCTGTCTTGCAACATCACAATTAAGGTGACCAATGTGGCTACAAGAGGACTAGCTAGACAGCATGCTGATGCCATACTCTGGGCTTGGGGGTTCTGAGGACCCCTGGGACTCCAGTTCACTGCAAACAAAGGACCCAACATGCATTAGGTCTTCCCCTGCGAAATGGGGCAAGTCACCACCAGCAAACAAAGAACACCTCACCCCTTGGCCTCCCCCAGTGACAAGGTCGGTGCAAAAAGGGGCAAACCAGGGGGGCCAGGATGCACCAGGCCTCCCTTTGGACGAACGGTCCAGGCGGCACAGGGGACAGACAAAGGTCCCGGGGTACTCCGGGGGCTTCCTCCAGGCCCTGCCTCGGGGAACGGAGCATCTCCTGAGGCGGAGGCGTCGTTGCGCCAATGAAGCGGCCTCTCCCGCGGTCCCCGTGGAGCCCCTGGCTACCAGGCCCGCCCCGGCGGACAGGCCTGGCCCCCGCCCCCGCCCAGGCTCCATGGCAACGGCAGGCCGAGGCCTGGCTGCCCACGGCTCGGCCCGGCCGGCTTCGCCGGCAGGCCTAGGATGCCCGGCCTGCTCCTCGGGCCCGCCCGCTTCTCCGCCCCACTCTCCGCCAAGCCGGCGGTCGGCCCCGGGCCCCTCCTCGCGCCGACCACCCCCGGCCGCGGCAAGCTCCTCAAGGGGACACGAAAGGGGAGAATAAAAAGCCCAATTCACCTGTTGTTACAGATGTGAAACAAGCCTCGGTGCACCGCGCATGAGCCGCGGGCCCCCCCCCCAACCACGGCCGGACTACAACTCCCACCAGCGGCGGCGCGGCCCCTTCCGGGTCCCGAGGCGGAAGTCCCGCCAGCCGCCCCGGCGCTCCCCGCCCCGCCTCCCGCGCCGATCACGCGTCTGAGCGGGTCTCCAGCGGGCCCCGCACCCGGGGCTCGCAGTGGCCTCCCCGGGTTCACGCCGCTGGGCGGCCAACCCGCGGCGAGACCCCGGCTCCGGGCCCAATGGGGGGCGGCCGCGGCGGGCGCAGGAGGGACTTCCGGCAGAGGCGCCGAGGGGGTGGACGCGCGGTGCCCTCTGTGGCCGCGGAGGGAACGGGTCTGGACTGCGGAGGCCAGGGCCCCACACGGCGCCCCCTCCCAGCGCCTCAGCATCCGGCAGTGTGAGAGGAGGAGGGCCCTCGCGAGCTCTGCGCCCCCGCCTCGCGGCCCCCGGCCAGTCAGGGCTGAGCCGGGGACGAAATCCTGCTCGGGATCTGGACCTCCACCCGCCTTCCCCGCCACAGCCTGTTGCCACGCCTCTTCTCCTACTCTACCCTACCTTACCCTCTCCGTTCTCCTACACTCTCCTACCCGCTCTCCTCCGATCTTCTGTTTAGGGAGGTGAGAATTTCCGCCTCACGACATTGTTAGGAGGAGACCAACGCGATGGCACGTTGTAAACTGTACGACCCTGGGGAAAGACAGGGTGGCACTTGCTGGTCCGAGTGCCGCTGGGCTGCTCTGGAGGTCTCGTCCCCGCCCCCTTGCCTCCGAAGGCCGTCTGGATGAGGCTCTCGTGGGAGTTTGGTGGAATCCAACTTCTAAAGGGGAGAACTCGGCTGGGGTTCCTCTGAGGCTAGGTCAAGTAGGAACGACCTAGGATATGCTTTTAAGACGTGGCCTTTCAGGATACATGAAGAATTAGTACCATATCCCGTCATTTTTGTGCAAACAAATGCAACAAGTTTTTTTGTTTTTTTTTCCTCTCTCTCTACATTGGACCAGAAGGGTGGGGGAGGTGAGCGTGGCGCATCATCCACTCATTCAAATAATTACTATCTTTTCTGAGCAGGGCATGGTACCGTGCTATGGCGTGTGGGAAATGATCCCTGTACAGATATTTGAGTGAACTGTATAGGAATTGTTATAAGCAGGTTTTGAGGATACAACAACCTTCCCTTGGAGGGGCTTCGGGCATGGTAGGCAAGATGAAAACATTGTGTGAGGCAAAAAGAAAGTGATCAATGCTGGGAGAGGAGGGATCAAGTGTTAGAGGGTTGAGAGAAAGGAATAGTTAATCAGTGGCAAAATCAAGGAGAAGGAACCACAGAAGCGAAGACAGCCAGTGGAACAAAAGGCAAATTCTAAGAATATGCAGTAGCTTCGTGTGACCAGAGGGTTGGATATGCGTGCGGGCTTTAAAGGCAATAGAACAAGAAAGTGTAGCTGGGAACGCTGTACTGGGGGACGTTGACTTTATTTGTATGCAATTACTCTAAGACATTATTTTTACAGTTCTAAATAGGAAAGTAACATAAGCCTCGGATTTCAAGGTTATTCTAAAAGTGTGAGGATAGAATTGGCTGGAAAAATAGAAGCAAGGGAACTAATGAGATGAGAGGTATCGAGGGATTCAACTGTGCTCAGGAGGGAAAAAGGCAAGAAAAAGGTATGACAGGGTGATGGTAAAGCATCAGGCTGATCCCTGGCCACAGGTGAGTGGAGAGGTGCCTGAGATCTGTGCCAGGGGACTGGGAGGATTGTGCACTGTTACCGTAGTGAAGGGACAGGGTGGTCAGAGGTGATGGATTCTGCTTCATACAGATTATGTTTGAAATGCTGTTGGGAACATTAAGCGATGAACATGTGGTCCCTACTGCAAAAGATGTTCTGATAGGATGAGAAAAGCAGGTCAACAAGTCTTAAGGCCTAGGAAAGCCCTGCAAAAAAAGCACAAGTAGACCATTCCTGGTGCTTTTTCCTTGTTGCAGATTTTCCGTTTCCAGTTTTCTTTCTGAAGGACCTTTCCTTGAACTATTCTTAATGAATGGTTGTATCTGGTGAAGTTGATAAAGTGATCCACTTTATAATAAGGTGAGTGCCAATGAGTGTCTATTTCCCTCTCTCGCATATACTTCCCCTCTTGTTTCCTGCTCATTTTCTTATCACTACCTTATTTTCCTGGGTCCGGTCCCTAGATTTCATTTTTTTGCTAACATCACTCTCTAGAACTTCTCCACTTCCTCTAGCAGTAAGTCCCTCTAGCAGTTTCTTCTTCCCTACGTGGTAGCACCCAAGATACTTTTTTTTTTCTTTTTTCTTTGAGAGAGTGAGAGAGAGGATGAGAGGGAGAACGTCAGAGGGAGAAGCAGACTCCCCATGGAGCTGGGAGCCCAATGCAGGACTCGATCCTGGGACTCCGGGACCTTGACCTGAGCCAGAGGCAGTTGCTTAACCAACTGAGCACCAGGCACCCCCCAAGATACATTTTTTTAAAAGATTTTATTTATTTATTTGACAGAGATCACAAGTAGGCAGAGAGAGAGGGGGAAGCAGGCTCCCTGCTGAGCAGAGAGCCGGATGTGGGGCTCGATCCCAGGACCCTGGGATCATGACCTGAGCCAAATGCAGAGGCTTTAACCCACTGAGCCACCCAGGCGCCCCAATAAATAAAATCTTAAGGAAAAAAAAACCATTAGCAGTTAACTGGTGCTTGTTCAAATCTCTATGTAAATATGGAAAATTCCATAAACTCTGGTTTTTATTAAGGTGGGGAATTAATTTACTTCATATGCAAAGAGAGCTTACAAATTAATTTTTTTTAACATCCATAATGCAATAGAAAATGTGTATTGGGCATGAAAGGAAGTGACCAAAAAATGCGTTGCATATGGCCCTAAGGTTTAGGAAGAGAAAGTTCAGCCTTGCTTTTTTTTTTTTTTTTTTTTTAATGTATTAAACTTTTATTGTGGCAAAATACCACCTAACATAAAATTTGACATTTTAACAATTCTAAAGTGTACATTTCAGTGACATTTGGTACATGTACATGTTGTACAACCGTCAGTACTATCTCTACTCTCGAGTTCCAGAACATTTTCATTACCCCAAAAGGAAGCCCCATGTGTACCCATTAAGCAGTCATTCCTCATCCTCCTCCCACCCTCCCCAGCAACAGGCCCTGGCAACCACTAATCTGCTTTCTGTTTCCATGGATTTTCTTCTTCCAGATATTTCATGTAAGTGAAATCATATAACGTGGCCTTCTATATCTGGCTTTCTTTCAGTTAGCATCACGTTTTCAAGGTTCATCTGTTTTGTGGCATATGTCAGTCCTTCATTTTTTTTTTTCTTTTTAATTTTTAAGTAACTTCTATACCCAGCATGGGGTTCGAACTCACAACTCTGAGATCGAGAGCTGCATGCTGTACCAACTGAGCCAGCCAGGCCCCCTGGGCTTCATTTCTTTTCGTGGTTGAATAATACTCCATATTTTGTTTGTCTATTCATATGTTGTTGGGCATTTGGGTAGTTTCCACCTTTTGGCTATTGGCCATTGGGAATAGCACTGCTGTGAACATGGGTGTGCATGTTTTTGTTGGAACACCTGTTTTTACTTTGGGGGTACATACCTAGGAGTAGAATTGCAACTTGGCTTTTTTTTTCTTTAAGATTTATTCGTTTTATTTATTTTAGAGAGAGAGAGAGAGAGCACAAGCGGGAGGAGGAACAGAGAAGAGAAAGAATCTCAAGCAGGGTCTGCACTGAGCAAGAAGTCCGACACCAGGCTCAATCTCACAGCCCTGAGATCATGACCTGAGCCGAAATCAAGAGTCAGACACCCAACTGACTGAGCCACCCAGGTGCCCCACAACTTTGCTTATTTTTTAAAGATAGTTAAAACTATGGAACCCACTTAGCATTCTTTCGTCACGCGATTTGTAAGATTTGTTTTCTCTCTTCATCTGGGTCTCTGCTCAGATATTATCTCAGAGACAGTTTCCGAGACCGCGTCGTGTATTTATCTGTGTTATCCTTACTTTTCACTTGTTTCTCCCCTAGAGTAAAGGCCTGAAGGGCAGGGACTTAATACTTTGTCACCACTGTCTCCTAGCACCTTGCACAAGATCTGGCACTGTTGAGAAGTAGGTGCTGAGTAAATTCTGGATGGGCACTTCCACTTGGGAGACAAGCACTTGTACACTGTCGCAGGAACCGTATATTGGTAGTACTTATTCAGAGGGTAGTTCGGCAGTATCAGATTTAAAATGTTCATACCCTTTGACTCATTTCAGTTCTTGGAGTTTATTTAACCATACCCCTGCATACATGTAAGAAAATTCGTTGCTGGGGCACCTGGGTGGCTCATTTGGTTAAGCGTCTTTCTTTGGCTCAGGTCATGATCTCAGGGTCCTGGGGTTGAGGAGCCCCACTTCGGGCTCTCTGCTAAGTGGGGAGTCTGCTTCTCCTCCCCCCCCCCCCCCCCCGCAGGTTGTGTGCACACATGCACGCTCTATCAAATAAAATCTTTTTTAAAAAGAGAAAATTCAGTGCTGCATTACTTATAATATTTATTTTTTAAAAATAACCTACCTATCCCTTATTAAGAGGCTGATTGTATTAAATAGAATGTATCTGTATTAGTTTCCAGCTATCATCATAAAATACCCCAGTCTGGGCAGCTTAAACAACAGAAATTTACTTTCTCATAGTTCTGGAGGCTAGAAGGCCAGAGTCAAGGTTCCATCAGAGTTGCTCTCTGCTGAGGCCTTTATTCCCGGCTTTGCAGCCTGCTTGCTGTCCCGTCACATCTTTCCTTTGTGCTGGTGGAGAGAGGACTCTGGTGTCTGTTCCTTTCTTAAGGACATTAGTCCTATCAGATCAGAGTCCCACTCTTACGACCTCATTTAAGCTTAATTACCTCCCTAAAGGCTCTGTCTAAACACAGTCACATTGGGGGCTGGGTTTCAACATATGAATTTGGAGGGGACACAAATCAGTCCATAATATCAATTAAATGAAGTAGTATGCAGCAATTTAAAAGAATGAGTTAGGTCTAGTGTGCAAACGCTGAAAACTATCCAGGAAATGTTGAATTTAGAAAGTCATGTTTTATGATTTTATGTTTATAATTCCAATTGTGTTTTTAAAAAGACCATGTGTTGGGCGCCTGGGTGGCTCAGTGGGTTAAAAAGGCCATGTGTTTATACATATGCTTATATAAGCATAGAACGTTTCTGCAAAAATATATCAGAACTTTTGTTTGTTTACGTAAGTGCTACACCCAATGTGGGGCTTGAACTCGCCACCCCGAGATCAAGAGTCACACACTCTACTGACCAAGCCGGCCAGGCACCTCTATATTAGAACCGTCAACTGTGCAGCTACATCAGAGTCTCTTAGTTTTCACTTTATACTCTTCTACACTGTGGACTTTGGGTGCCCAAAAGTATGTATTCTTTTTATGGTAATAAAAAAATAAAAATAAAGCATTTGGAATATACAGGGCTCCTGAAAAAGACATTTGGTTATAATGATAGCCATTAACACACCTGTGCTAGCTAGCCATGCATGCATTTTCAAATATATTAAACTCAGATGTACGTTTCTTTTTAAAATGTATATTTACTCTATATTATAATTAGATAATAATTCCATAATAATTTCAAACATACACAGAGTAACAAGACAGTATATGTTATGCCATGGTCCCTGAGTGTCCCTGCAATTTCTTGTTGGTTATACCAAGAATTCAACTCCCTACCTGCTCTACACCTGGGCTTTTGCTCAGAGTTGTGTTTTCAGTAAGAAACCTTGAGGGATGAAGTATTGTCTCCCCTCGGACAAAAGGCAAACTTAACTTCCACTTGCTATAAAAATGGAATCTCCCAAGCTCAGTGTTCTCCTCTGATAATGAATACTATGTGAGCAGACAACTATGGTCAACGCTTTCATATCACACCCAGGAAACTTGGGGGTGTAGGGAACTGTTACAAACCAACATGAAGATCTGGCTACTACTTTTGATGTAGTTAAAGTCCTTTGTGTCTGACCCAGAAGTCTTGTGTCTTCTGTCAGCACCTATGAAATGGTAACAGGATAGCTACTAGTTCAGCTTGTAAATTGGGTGAAATTTCAGACCTGCACCTGTATAGTTCCTGACCGTGACCCAATGTCCACCACCCCAGATTTTTAAATCATACCGTTTAATTTGTAATTAAACCAGAGTGCATCTCTCTAAGATTTTATTCAACACAACCACAAAACCAATTTTATACCTTGGAAGGCCAGTAAATCCTGAATATCATTTGCATTATACTGAAAATATAGGTAAATTCCTTTGAGTAAATGGAGACTTATCCCTGTCCTTTGTGTCAGTATTTTAAGTGTGATACCACTGCAACACCGAAACACGAATGTATTTCATTTACATGTGGACTTCTTTCAAAGCCTTGGGCTCATTTTTTGGCCCCATCATCAGAAATAGGGAGAGTTGGGTAACGGAGTATCACATTTTTTGATATGCAGTGAATTGTACAAATGAGTTATTCTCAATCTTAGAAAATATTTACTGCTTAATGAAGGAGAATGTATAGCTCCTAGGCTGCTTTTTTTTTTAATGATTTTATTTTTTTTTTCCAAGTAGGCTCTATGCCCAGTGTGGAACTCAAACTCACACCCCCAAGATCAAGAGTAGCATGCTGTACCCACTGAGCCAGCTGGGCACCCCCCAGGCTGCTTTTTAGCCATTACTGTTAACCATGGTACTGCCAAAGGACCAACAGATGGGCTTCTTAATTATTTTTTTCAAGATTTTATTTATTCATGTGAGGCAGAGAGAGAGAGAGAGGCAGAGGCAGAGGGAGAAGCAGACTCCCCACTGAGGAGGGAGCCTGGTGTAAGGCTCGATCCCAGGACCCTGGGACCATGACCCAAGCTGCAGGCAGACTCTAAACCGAGTGAGCCACCCAGGTGCCCCAATATGGGCTTTTTAAAAAACATGAGTGGGGGCGCCTGGGTGGCTCAGTGGGTTAAAGCCTCTGCCTTCGGCTCGGGTCATGATCCCAGGGTCCTGGGATTGAGCCCCGCTTTGGGCTCTCTGCTCAGCGGGGAGCCTGCTTCCTCCTCTCTCTGCCTGCCTCTCTGCCTACTTGTGATCTCTCTCTCTCTCTGTCAAATAAATAAATAAATAAATCTTAAAAACAAAAGAAAAAAGAAAAAACATGAATGAAACTGACTTCTTGTCAACGTAGCTTTGTACACACTTTGATGACACTCCTTTGTTTCAAACACATGGTGAAATTAATAAGAGCTTAAAATTACATGTCCATAATCGAAACAAGATAAACATTTATGTTGACCAGAAACAGAGCTGTAATCTTGCTGGGCTATGGATCCAGAAATAGAGGCAGTCTGAAGTTTATAACCTATTAAGTAATATGATTGAGTGGGTGGGGACGAGTGCCGCATATAATGTGGATGACTGGGCCCTGATTAGTGCGTGCATTTATGAATTTAGGTGGGGCTCCCTAAAGTTAACAGAGACTAGAAAGATCCACAACCCATCCATGCCTGAAGACTTAGCTTATAGGAAGTTATATACTTAGGAAGTAGACATGACATTGAATGCAGACCTAAATCCAGTTACCCCCTCATTTGATGCATGGATTCCCCTGTCACCCAAAATTTATAGTGGGGACAGAGTCTCAAGTTACTAATGTAAGACTTATTTCTAGCTGGGTTTCCTGGATGATCGAGTAGAGATTATCACAAAACCATTAGGGAAGGAGATACATGTATGGGGGAAAAGATACCCATTCATGAGATGTTTATAAATCAAGCTTTCAAAACATACAAGCAAACCTAGCCAAAAGAAAGAGCCAACAAAAATCAGCATCAAGAGATGAATTCACTGCAATTAAAATGGAAAAAAAAAACCCTGATAATAACTTTAAAGTATGTATTTTAGAATATCCAGACATAAAGGAAGGATACCTATTTTAAAAGAGTAAGAAATTATGAAATAAAAGTCATCAGAAACGAAAAGGTGACAGATAAATATGTAAAGAACCAGCTAGAAATTAAAAATGCAATTGTTGAGGGGCGCCTGGGTGGCTCAGTGGGTTAAAGCCTCTGCCTTCGGCTCAGGTTATGGTCCCAGTGTCCTGGGATCGAGCCCCACGTCGGGCTCTCTGCTCAGCGGGGAACCTGCCTCCTCCTCTCTCTCTCTGCCTGCCTCTCTGCCTACTTGTGATCCCTAGCTGTCAAATAAATAAATAAAATCTTTATTGTTGAATAAACATAGATCTCATAAACTCTTTGTAGGTCTTAGTGGAGAGAGATTTAATGAATCGGAAAGTTATGTTGTATTCTGAATGAGCAGCTCATTCTAAGAGAAAAATTAAAAAGAACAATTAAAAAACAAGAAGACTAGATTGAAGGGCTTCCGTGTAAGTGCATAATATAAGTTGAGGGGCGCCTGGGTGGCTCAGTGGGTTAAAGCCTCTGCCTTCAACTCAGGTCATGATCCGGGGGTTCTGGCGTCGAGACCCGCATCGGGCTCTCTGCTCAGTGGGGACCCTGCTTCCCCCTCTTTCTCTGCCTGCCTCTCTGCCTACTTGTGACATCTCTCTCTGCCAAATAAATAAATAAAATCTTAAAAAAAAAGAAAAAGAATTCTATATCCGGCTAAACTTGTACTAGAATGAGGAAAAGGCAAATACATTTTCTGTTCCCTAACGAGTAAGAGATGGTCTTAGCCAGTGACCCTCACTGAAAGAACTAGAAAATGTGCTTCTCAGAAGAAAAAACCCAATGGAAAGGAGTGGGATAAAATAAACAAAGACATGAACTAATATGAGAAAAATGTATCGGTAACATTTAACTTATTACTGACTATTAAAATTGGTTTTTTGTGTGCGTGCATGTAAAAATAAAAGTTGGAACTAAAAGTTTAGGTAAAACTAGAATACAAAGGTATGTGTCATTTGGGATGTTTGGAGCAACCAGAAAGAGAAACCTTGACTGCTTCCTGGCTTAGCGTGTAGAGACGTGCATTGTCTCGCATACCTGGAAGTCCTCAAGTACAGCAAATCCTCGTTGACTGATTCAGGGTTTCGGTAATGTCATCAGGGACCCAGGTTCTTAATAGTTTTCTGTTTTCCAGCTCCAGAGTAGGCCCTGTCCTCAGGTTTCTAGCAAGCAGGTTTAGCCATTCTCGTAAAGATTCAGAAGACTCCTTTTCATCTTCCACTGACCACCATGGAACATCATTTTGTGACTTTATCCCTTCCCCGGGGAGAAAAGAGTCAACCCTTAGGGCAAACAGGTCCATCCCTGATTCCAGAGGAGTCAGTTCTTTTGCAGAAGGAAGATAAAGACAGTAATTAACTTAGGATTTTGTTAGAAAAATTTATTTATAGGGATGTCTGGGTGGCTCAGTCAGTTAAGTGTCTGTCTTCGGCTCCCGTCATGATCCCAGGGTCCTGAGATCGAGTCCCACATTAGGCTCCTTGCTCAGCGGGGAGCCTGCTTCTCCTCCTGCTGCCACTCCCCCTGCTTGTGCTCACTGGCTCTCTCTCTCTCTCCCTCTGATGAACAAATAATTAAAAATTTTTTTTTAATTTTATTTATCCAGCCAGTCGGGCTTTTTTTTTCTTGGTTTTTCTTCGTTTTTGTTTCCTTTTGTTTTGTTGGTACCAGTGCTATTTGGGTCTTTTGAGTGGGAAATGTAATTCTTCTATTAAGCACTAGAGGTCAGCAACATTGGTTACCGAATCTGTTTCCCTGTATGACTTGGCTATAGTCTCAGGGATCAGGAATGCGTTTCTTTTAGAGCTGACATACAATCTTTCATCTAAGGATCATTTCCAAATTTAAAAAAAAAATTTTTTTTGGAGCCCCTGGGTGGCTCAGTCAGTGGAGCATGGGACTCTTCATTTGGCTCAGGTCATGCAGGGTCATGATCAGGCCGCACATTGGACTCCCACACTCAATGGGGAGTCTGCTTGGGATTCTCTCTCTCCCTCCAGGTGTGCGTGTGCTCTCTCTCTCTCTCTAAAATAATTTTTAAAATTTCATAGCAGTTAGAATTTCAGCTACTCAGAATAGTTGCCAAGAATGTATTTTGTTGTTTTTTTTTTTCTAAAGATTTTATTTTATTTATTTGACACAGAAAGAGAGTACAAGCAGGGGGAGCAGCAGGCAGAGGGAGAGGGAGAAGCAGCCTCCCTGCTGAGCAGGGAGCCTGATGTGGGACTCGATCCCTGGGATCATGACCTGAGCCGAAGACTTAACCGACTGAGCCACCCAGGCGTTCCTCAAGAATGTATTTAAGTGCCTGGTAGATCAGCAGGTGTGGAGGCCAGCCTCTTTATGGACTGCACCTCTTCACTGATGGGAATTCGTTAGATGTTCTTGTGAATACAGCTTCTTTAGCTATGATTCAGGCAGGACATATGCACCTAGAGAGCTTTCATAGGATCTAAGGACAACCAGTTTTATGCAAGTTAATGTCTTTGCCATTGTTGGAAGGCTGTTCTCTTTCCGGCTAACAGTTACCATGGAAAATCATGTGGGCTTGTTCACTGTCTGGGAGGTCTGTTACCAGATAGGATTCTTTTCCTCACTCTTGTCTCTTTTATTTTATCACAAGCTTACTAGACTTTGTTTTAAGTCCTTCTAGAAGAAGCAGAAGGTGAGGGGCACCTGAGTGGCTCAGTCAGATAAGTATCTGCCTTCAGCTTGGGTCATGATCCTAGGGTCCTGGGATGGAGTCCCACATTGGGCTGCCTGCTCAGCGGGGAGCCTGCTTCTCCCTCTGTTCCTCCCTGCTGCTCATGTTCTCTCTCAAATAAATAAAATCTTTTTTAAAAAATAAAATAAATTTGGGGGCCCCGAGGTTGCTCTGTCAGTTAAGTGGCTGCCTTTGGCTTAGGTCATGATCCCAGGGTCCTGGGATCAAGCCCTACATCGGGCTCCCTGCTCAGTGGAGAGCCTGCTTCTTCCTCTCCCTGCCACTCTGCCTACTCGCACACACTCTCTCTCTACTCTCTGTCAAATAAATAAGTAAAATCTTAATAAAAAATAAAATTTTAAAAAAGAAGCAGGAGATGAACAGGGATTTATAAAGGGACACACCCTTCAGCTCTGACCAGTTGCCCAGTTTTGCCAATCTCATCTTTACTTTTATCTTTAGTACGTTAATTCTAGTGGCAGTGGCTATTAGTCAATAGTCATGGACTGCAATGAATATCTGATTACTTGGACTGAGTTTAAAACCAGCAATTATGTTTAACTTGTGTTTAAACAGACAATGGCCCATTTGAACTTCATTTATCTGATACTGTCATCTGGGAACATACTTTTGTTGTGTTGCTAAGACCTATTATTATAGCCCATCATAGATGTCTGATAACTTTGTGGAATCAGGATGAATTGGCTAATGGAATCTTTTCTTTCAGGTTTGACCTACCAGTGGATAGAACTTTTACTTTTATTTTTTTTAAATTTTATTTATTTATTGGTCAGAGAGAGAGGGAGAGAGAGCACAAGCAGGGGGAACAGCAGGCAGAGGGAGAAGCAGGCTCCCTGCTGAGCAGGGAGTCTGATGGGGAACTCAATCCCAGAACTCTGGTATCATGACCTGAGCTGAAGGCAGACACCTAACTGACTGAGCCACCCAGGTGTCCCAATGTATACAACATTGTATATGCTGAGAGGCAAAATTCACCATTTGTTAAATGCCCTTTCCAGAAATGAACTGTGCCTTTTCTTAAAGTTTATTTAATTTAATTAATTAATTAATTAATTAATTTTTTTAGAGAGACTGCACACACGTGAGGTGGGGGGAGGGCAAGAGGGAGAGAGAGAGAATCTCAAGCAGCCTCCATGCTCAGGAGGTTGGGCTCCTCCATGCTCAGATGCTGGGCTCGATCTCACGGCCCTGAGATCATGACCTGAGGTGAAATAGTCAGTCACTCAGCCCACTGAGTGACTCAGACACCCTAATCTGGTAAAATTTTAAAGCCAGTAGTGAAAATAAAATTAGAATAGAATGGAATGGAATAGAATAATAAAATACCAGTAGTGAACTCAGAATTTCTACCTTGGGTATAGAGTATTTGTATGCAAAAAAACCAAAAGTCTAATTTTCGAAGTAAGATTCAGTTTAAAATCCCTGAGCAGAAAGGGCACCTGGGTGGCTCAGTGGGTTAAAGCCTCTGCCTTTGGCTCAGGTCATGATCTCAGGGTCCTGAGACTGAGTCTCACTTCAGGCTCTCTGCTCAGCAGGGAACCTACTCCCCCCTCTCTCTCTGCCTGCCTCTTTGCCTACTTGTGATCTCTCTTTCTCTCTCTGTGTCAAATAAATAAACTAAATTAAATTAAAAAATCCCTGAGCAGGGTGCCTGGGTATCTCAGGTGGTTAGCACCTGTGTTTGGCTCAGGTCATGATCCTGGGATTCTGGGATAGAGTCCTGTATCATGCTCCCTGCTCACCAGGGAGTCTGCTTCTCCCTCTGCCCCTCATCCCACCCTTGTGCTCTTTCTCTCTCAAATAAATAAATGAACTCTTTTTAAAAATGAGCAATTTAAAGTACTATCAAAGCGGTCAAACATATCTGTGCAGAAAGTCAGGAGAATGGTAATCTCAGATTAAGAAGCCGTTGTGATGGGGGAAGGCATGGAGAGACGCTTCTGGGCTGATTCCCAGGTTCCAGTTCATGAGTTAGGCAGTGGTTACACAGGCGTGTCCACTTCGTCATAATCTGTCAAGCCCTGCAGTTACGATTTATAGGCGTTTCTGTAAGTGCATCATACTCCAGCACAATTTTTAAAAAATTGTTCTTTACTGAACTTCACTTTCATCCAAACTGCCTCCTAAAGTTCCATCAGGTAAAGGAAACCTTTCCAGGGTAGTTTTTACCCTGCCTTTGAAAGACTTTAGTTCCTTTGTGTTTTGGGAGCCCTGCTGAGAATGACTCTTCCCCTCTTTATTCCAGCCAAGACTCAGGGAACCTAGAAGTGATGTCACCACTATCCATGAGGATAGTGTACGTTATGTTTTATGTTGGAATGTTCGTGTCTTCTGTGCTTTTATTTGATTCCCAGGCCATGTAGGCTCTGAGAAGGAGACTGGGAATGCCCTGGGAGCCATTACCACACTCAGCACCTGAACAAATTATTTTTTTTCTTAAGATTATTTATTTGACAGACAGAGATCACAAGTAGGCAGAAAGGCAGGCAGAAAGAGAGAGGGAAGCAGGCTCCCTGCTGAGCAGAGAGCCCGACGCAGGGCTTGATCTCAGGACCCCAAGATCATGACCCCAGCCGAAGGCAGAGGCTCAACCCACTGAGCCACCCAGGTGCCCCAGCACCTGAACAAACTAATAAACCTGGTTTGATCCTTATAAAATTATTGTCCTTACTGTGATATCAAACATTTGTCATAGGCTTGGAGTGTAGTTTCAGCTGTATCTAAGTACATATTTTTTAAGTTTGAAGTAATTTCTTTTTTTTTTTTTTTAAAGATTTTATTTATTTATTTGACAGACAGAGATCACAAGTAGGCAGAGAGGCAGGCAGAGAGAGAGAGGAGGAAGCAGGCTCCCTGCTGAGCAGAGAGCCCGATGTGGGGCTCGATCCCAGGACCCTGGGATCATGACCTGAGCCGAAGGCAGAGGCTTAACCCACTGAGCCACCCAGGCGCCCCAAGTTTGAAGTAATTTCATCAGTAGAAGTGTATAAAGAATAATGCAAAGACCTCCTGTATACTGTTTACCAAGGTCCCTATTGTCTTTATCACATTTCCTTTACATTCTTTCTCTTTTGAATGTAAGTTGCATATTCGATGCCCCATGACCCTTAAATTGTATGTATTTCCTACAAATCAGGGCAATCTTTTACATGTATCCATCAAAATCAAGAATTTAACATTGATACCATGAAATCCATAAACCATATTCACAGTTTTGCTAGTTCTCCCAATAACGGGCAGGATCACAGGATCACATTTGCATATGTATGTCAGGTCCCTTTGTCCCCTTCAATCTAGAACAGTTCCTAAGACTTTCCTTGTCTGTCACAAGCCTGACAGTTTTTTTTTTAATATTTTATTTATTTATTTGACAGAGAGATCACAAGTAGGCAGAGAGACAGAGAGGGGAGGGGAAGCAGGCTCCCTGCTGAGCAGAGACCCCCCCAATGTGGGACTCGATCCCAGGACTCTGGGATCATGACCTGAGCTGAAGGCAGAGGCTTAACCTGCTGAGCCACCCAGGCACCCATCATTTATTCAACAGACTCAAATTGTGCCAGACGGGATGCTTGGTGCTGGAGTACAAGGGTGAACAAGACAGAAAAGTCCCATATTCAAGGAACTTACAGGCCTTGAGAAAGAAACAAAAGAATGACATATATAGGATACACACATACACACACACACACACACACACACATATGTATATATATACACATCCATATCCAGTTGTGGGATATGTGTCATTAAAAAAAAAAAAAAGATGGGGCGCCTGGGTGGCTCAGTGGGTTAAGCCTCTGCCTTCAGCTCAGGTCATGATCCCAGGGTGCTGGGATCAAGCCCCACATTGGGCTCTCTGCTCAGCAGGGAGCCTGCTTCCTCCTCTCTCTCTGCCTTCCTCTCTGACTACTTGTGATCTCTGTCAAATAAATAAATAAAATCTTTTTAAAAATAAAAATAAAAATAAAGAGATAACAGGCAGAGAGAGTACCAGCTGTAGGCAGGGGTGGAGACATAACTTTAAATTAAGTAGTTAGGAAGAGTAGATGTAGATCAGTAGGGCCTTTGGCTGGAAGTAATCAAACACCAACCACAGATGGCATAACTGGGAGGACATTAACTCACCTAAGAGGTAGAGATGTAGGTGGGAGTATGGTTAGATCAATTTCCCCACTTGGTTCCTAGATGGCTGCCATAACTCCAGGCATCCTAAACTAACTCAACCAAGTGGAGGTCTTCTCCCTGCTGCTCCTTTTTTTTTTCTTTTTAAAGATTTTATTTATTATTTTGATGGAGAGAGCAAGTACAAGCAAGGGAGCACCAGGCAGAGGGAGAAGCAGGCTCCCCGCCAAGCAAGAATCCCAATGTGGGACTTGATCCCAGGACCCTGGGATGATGACCTGAGC
The DNA here is from genome assembly GCF_002288905.1 of Enhydra lutris kenyoni. Taxonomy (NCBI): domain Eukaryota; kingdom Metazoa; phylum Chordata; class Mammalia; order Carnivora; family Mustelidae; genus Enhydra; species Enhydra lutris. The sequence continues at coordinate 6,391,765 of NW_019154094.1, read as the reverse complement.
TGAAGGCAGAGGCTTTAACCCACTGAGCCACCCAGGCACCCCCATATCTTCTTTATCCATTTATCGGTCAATGGACATTTTGGGCTTTCTCCGTAGTTTGGCTATTGTTGACAATTCTGCTATGAATATCAGGGTGCATGTATCCCTTTGAATCTGTATTTTTGTATACTTTGGGTAAATACCTAGTAGTGCAATTGCTGGATCCTAGGATAATTCTATTTTTAACACTTTGAGGAACTTCCATACTTTTCTCCAGAGTGGCCGCACCAGTTTGCATTTCCACCAACAGTACAAGAGGGTTCCCCTTTCTCCACATCCTCGCCAACACCTCTTGTTTCTTGTATTATTAATTTTAGCCCACCTGACAGGTGTGAGATGGTATCTCATTGTAGTTTTGGTTTGTATTTCCCTGATGATGAGTGATGTTGAACTTCTTTTCATGTGTCTGTTAGCCATCTGGATGTCTTCTTTGGAAAAGTGTCTATTCATGTCTTCTTCCCATTACTTAACTGGGTTATTTGTTTTTTGAGTGTTGACTTTGATAAATTCTTTGTAGATTTTTGGATACTAACCTGCTGGTCCTTTTTTATCAGGGAAAATTATGGGATAATGTCATGGGATTGCCATGATAGTCTTAAAACAATGAAGGCTAGGAGTATGTTGGATCTAGGCACCATTAGCAGCAGGCAGCATTCCAGAGCTGCTCCGGGTGGGCTGTGGAAAGGACAGGGTCATGGCCTGGGCTCTGGGGACACCCAGCTAGAGCTCAGGACCTGAAAAGTTTCCCTCTCCCATGCCCCCAGGCCCACAGGCAGCAGCCATGGCACCAAGCCAGAATAGCATGATCCTGAAGGCTGGCTTCCACAAGGACTAATAGCTACACATGGCCACATGGTTCAACCAGCCATAGCAGAAGATCCGCAGAGGCAATGCTGGGCAAGTGCGGGCACACCCTGGAGCCCCACATCCCACGTCCTATCCACCAGTCTGGCCCATTGTGAGGTGCCCTATGGTGAGCTATCACACCAACCTCCAAGCTGGCAAGGGCTTCAGCTTGGAAGAGTTACAAGGAGGCTGGCATTCACAAGAAGGTGGCCTGGACCATTGGGATCTCGGTGGATCCAAGAAGATGGAAGAAGTGCATGGAGTCCCTACAGGCCAATAGGCAGCGACCGAGGGAGTGACACTCAAGGCTCATCCTCTTCCCCAGGAAGCTCTTGGCCCCCAAAGAAGGAGACTGCTCTGTTGAAGAACTCAAATTGGCTGTCCGCATGACAAGATCGATCATATCCATATGGAATGTCTGTAAGAAGGAGAACGCCAGAGTCATTACAAAGAACTTCAGGGCGATGGCCTGTCTTCCCCTGGCTCATGCCAATGCCTGTCTCTTTGGCTTCTAGGCAAAAGGAGTCAAGAAAGCTCCAGAACAGGATGTTGAAAAGAAAAAACTAAGTGCCATTGGCAGTGACCATCATTGGCATGACCATCACCACCACCACCAATGACAGCAACCACCTAGTACAGGCTCATCCCCTGGGACTGGGAAAGGGGAAGCTGTCCACCCAACAAAATGTGTTGTGCTAGCAGGCAAGAAGCAGAGAATGGCTATTGGGAGAGTGGACAACAGTGTCTGACCGGGAAACCTCTATAATTGGTGACCCTCGAACTGAAACCTAAAGGACAGGAGTTAGTATGCAATGTGAGAGTGGAGCGGAGAAGCAGTCCCAAGCAGAGAGAGAGAGAAAAAAACCGTGCAAATATCCTGAGGCACTGAAGAATGCTGTGTGACACAGAGGACATAATACAAGCTCTCAGTGCCTTTGTCCTTGCTCCATGGTTGGCATGGAATGGTCTTCCCAAAGCAATGGCTGGCTTCCCCACCTTCTCCAAGGTTTTCTTCACAAGCCTCATGTAAAGTTTGTACCCCCAACGACTCATATCCCTAGCTCGTGCCTTATATTCTCCCCCTTAAACGTATTGCTATTTAATATACCGTGTGTAGTTTTCTTACTAGCGAGAAGTGCCCTGAACAGCAGGTATGACTGTGACCTGAATCACTGTACAACACCAGCGAATTCTCATGAGCTTCCTGCCCAAATCGACATCGGCACTGTTTCCTCCTGGGTGGCAGGTGGAGTCCTGGGGTGTGGTTCAGGGGTCCCCAATCTGGAGGGCTTGGAGGCCAGACCTCTTGGGACACCAGCCTAGAAACCCAACCTAGAGTTCATGTTAGGGCCTAGGGGCATGGCAGGCCCGATCTGGCAGCGCTGAGGTGGGATCCCCAGGGATCTGAGTTGAGGACCGGGATCACATGGTATGTCAGGCTCTGGGTTGATGGCCAAAGGGGACTGGCGAATTTGGGGGTTGCCTCAGGGAGTCATGCAGGTTTCTCCCGGTCTGAGGGTTCTAAGCAGCTCCAACCAGCACAGTTTCCATCTGGGTGGCAGGCAGACTCCTGGGGTGTGGCTCTGGGTTCCCCAAACTACAGGGCTTGGGGGACAGGCCCTTGGGGACGGAAGCCTAAAAACCCAACCTAGGGTTGAGGTTAGGGCCTAGGGGCATGGGAGGCCCCATCTGCCAGCGCTGAGATCGGCACCCCAGGGGGGTGATTACAGGGAGTGTTTGGCCACGTGTGAGCCTGGATTTTAGAGCACATTCTCTCAGGGTTTGAGCCATGAGCACTCAGGACCTTAGGCCAGGCTCAGGTGGCTCTCCTGAAGGTTGGTGTAGTCAGAAGGGAGTTCACTGGGGCATTCTGGCCAATTCTCATGAGCTTTCTGCCAATATCGACATTGATTTGGACAGAAAGCTCATGAGAATTGGCCGGCATTGTGCGGCAATTCGGGCCATACTCGCACCCGCTGTTCAGAGCATTCTCTTGCTAGGTGCGTGTGGCAGCCATCTGTGAACTCGGGCCAGGGACACATGGCTCCCATGAGGGCCCCAGCTGAGGGGAACTTTCTGGGGGCAGGTTTTCTCCTGGGTAGCAGGCAGAGTCTTAGGGTGTGGCTCAGGGGTCCCCAATCTGGAGGACTTGGGGGCCAGGTCTCTGGGGACGGAAGCCTGAAAAGTCATCCTTAAGGATAGGATTAGGGCCTACGGGCATGGCAGGCCCGAAATGCTGGAGCTGAGGCAGGATCCCTTGGTGGCTAAGTCAAGGACGGGAGTCAGGAAGCGTGTCAGGCTGTCAGTTTGTGGCCACGGGTGGCTGTCGAAAGTGGGGGGCGTATCTTCAGGGAGGCATGAGGGTTTGTTCTGGTCTGAGGGTTCTGCGCAGTTCCAAATGTCAGGGTTACGTCCTGGGTGGCAGGCGGAGTTGCGGTGTGGCTCAGAGGTCCCCAATCTGGAGGAACAGCGCCAGTGTGGCTTTAGTCCTGTGGAGGTGTTGTGAGCTGCATTAGGAGTCTTTGGAAGGTGCGGCAGTGCCAGTTCACGCCACTGGAGGGAGTGGTGAGCTGTGGTGCCAGAGTCCCTGGAAGGCATGGTAATGCTGCTTGCCACCGCTGGAGGCAGTGGCGAGCTGCAGTGGGAAACAGGAAGAGGAGTCCGTACAGCCTGTTAGCTCTGAGGGCTGTGGTGAGGTGCTGGGTGAGGGACGCTGAAACTGAGGCGCTGCCGCTTGCTTTTACAAGAGGG